>NW_016828394.1:660922-668834 GCF_001698545.2 Rhinopithecus bieti | reverse complement strand
TATATATATATATATATATATAATGTATGCATGCATACGTGTGTGTATGTGTGTATGTGTATTACTCAAGTTATTGATCAAACTTGAATCCCTCCCTCCCCAAGATATAGATATATATATGCTTACTTGCATATATAAAACTAACAGCAGACATGCTTTCGTGTTTACTGTTTTCTAGACAACGTGCTAAGAGAATTTTTTTTTTAATTCCACTTAACCTTTAAAGCTACCTTATGAATAGGCATTATCATTGGTTCCCATTTGCAGATGAGAAAACTGAGGCTTACTCAGGGGAAGTAATTTTGCCATGACCGCATGCATAGTAAATTATTATGCTGGGACTTTAACTAAAAAAGTTTTATTTTGGAACCTGCAATATAAACTGACACCTTCTATATATTCCTGGGGAAGATGGAGCCAACTTACAAAATGCTAGGACAAAAATTTAAGCAGCAGCAGAAGGGAAAGGAACTCAGATTTGAGGCTTAAGACTGATCCTGAGTCTCATGGTACCATTTCATAATACAGTCCAAAGTGGATGTATGACATTTTAACCCTGGACTGTACTCTGCCATGTTTTATTATTTCTCTGTACACCAGGCAGAGGAACTCCAAACAGAGAGGAGAGGTCAGCTTCAGAAAGGAGCATAAAACTATTGAGAGTGCTTTTATTTTTTTCTACACCAGTCCCACAGGTCTAAGAAAGTCAAGGACTTGATATTTACCATTCATTGGCTCTACACAAATGGAGATCTGCACTCAGAAGCCACAGAAAAAGAAGAAAATGCAGTTCACCACCTCCCAGCAGTCCTGGTGGTGTAGGAGGATGTGCCGAGGCCAATCTTTGATGGCTGCTGGTTACTTCCTCATGAGTAGTGTTAGGCTGGGGACAGCAGGCAGGAAAGGAGGGCTTGGAGAGTGTCTTGACCTTCACAGATGTCTTGCAAAAGGAAGTCAGTATATTGCGTATCTCTGAAGATGAGAATTTTGGTGAAGTTTCTGAAAGGTCACAGAGCTTCCGAATGCCCAACAGTTCATCCAGTATTACACACTCTTCCACCTCTCTTGCTTGTATCCCCTTTCTTCTCTCTAACCCCCACAGTTTGCTCCTCCCCCTATATTGCTTCTCTTTCTTTCTCTCATTTTTAGCGATCGAATGGCACACATCTGGGAACAGACAGCCGCGTCTCTGCTGCCAGAATACAGCTGCTGAGGTGTTTGGGGCTTACTTGGAGACATTAGGACATTGATCTGGGTGGATGCTAGTAGCTGTAGACATACAAAGTACTGTTCACTTCTTTGCTAAGGTATTATGTACACTCTGAGGATATCAGAGAATTCGGAGAAAATCCATGGCACAGATTGGATGCATAATAGACACATGTACTTGGTTTGTGTGTTTATGTATACTTATTTTCTGGCCAGCATATATTCTCCATCATTCCTGAGTGCAGGAATGTCAGGAAATACTCGTGCCTGTCGTTTCTATCACTGTGTTCCCAGCTCCTAAAACAATACCTATCATATCGTTGCTAGGGAGGTGGACTTTGGCATGCCATAGGTCCTAAAGAAGTGTGGCCCAAAGCTAAGTTTTCCCTTGAGGATCTCACTAGGGCAATGGATGCTGGGAAAGGATGAGGCCAAATGTCATTCCTGCTCTTTAGTGTCTCAGATTTATACTGGATGACACTACTTTTCCTTAGTTCATCAGGATCTCCTCACTAGGACCTCCCAACTTTACTTCCACTATACAATGAAATCTTATTTGTGTGCCCACCACACCTTCTATGCTAGGAAATATCTCTATATTAACAAAAACTTTACCAATGCAGTACTTTAGTCCACATGAGAAGCCTTAAGAGCAGAGCAGAACACAGAGCAAACCAATAGGGGAGAGAGTTGGAGGTAGGGGATTATATTCTGTTCTTACACCAATTCCCTCATTTTGATATTGTCTTGCTTTATCCTCACCCAAAGGAAGTCATTTCCTTGGTCTCTGTGGTGATACTTCCTTCACTGGAGGAAGAAAATGATCCACAGGCAAGAATCAGATCAGCCTAATTGAAAGAAATAAGATTCTTAAATAAAACCCTTAAGATCCTTCCCTTCCTCTCCCCACCACCATTTGAAATCAGCATTCTTAGTAGCTTCAGTTTTGAAGAGTTCTACCTCCCTTGTGATGTTTCATGAGGAAAAGCAATCCCACTTGAGGAAGAAAAAGGCACTGCAGCTAGCATATTTGAAGACTATATTTTATTTATAATTTTTTTAAAACATACATTTTAACACATTTTTTGCTGAAGTTTATGTGTATCAGCCCTTAGATAAATTATAACCACGTGTGTACAACATAAATTAGTGAAAATCCCCACATGCAGGGTGGCAATTAATGATGTATGAAATTTATTGCAAGTATTTTTCCTTTGCATAATGCCTGCATCTAGAGTACTACCAGTTTCTTTATGTATATATCATGCTGGATGTCCTCTTATGTGGCTCTGAAAGAAACATTGGCCCAAGAGCTCTGAAGTTTCATCCTGACTCTGTCTCAAACTTTCCCTAGGGTCTTGGGCAAGTCAATTAAGTTTTCAGAAACTTGGTATCTGAAAATTATACTATTTATAATTAGTTTTTAAAGTTATACTAATATAATTTAGGGAATAAAAGCTCTGGAGCTTGACAGTCTTGGGTTCCAGATAGACTCTTAGAAGCAACATGATTTTGTGAAACTCATGTAACCTCCCAATACCTGTGTAAAGTGGAGATAATTATAGCACCTATCTTATAAGTTTACATATTAAGAGACATAATCTGTAGACTTCAACTTCAAAGTTGGCTAATCAGACATGAGGCCAAAATTCTCATTGCACCAACCAAGCAAAAGGATAAATTACAAAATCAACTTTTAAAGCAAAGAAGGGCTACAGAAACAAACAAAGAACTAGACTAACTAAAACTCCAGGTTTTCTTTGTAGAAAATCTAATGGTCCCTGGCAGCTTTCTTAACTGGAGGCATTTGCAATTTCTGGGTGTGTTAGTTTGGTTTGCACTGTTATAAAGGAATACCTGAGGCTGGGTAACTTATAATTAAAAGAGGCTTATTTGGCTCATAGTTTTACAGACTATAAAAGAAGAATGGCACCAGCATCTGCTTCTGGTTAGGGCAGCAGGAGGCTTCCAGCCATGGTGAAAGGGGCAGGGGAGCTGGCATTATATGGTGAGAGAGAGAACAAGAGAGAGAGAAAGGAGGTACCATGCTCTTTTGAACAACTAGCTCTCATATTAACTAATAAAATGGGAACTCACTCATTACCATAGGGACGGTACTTAAGCCATTCATGAGGGATCCTCTCCCATGACCCAAACACTTCCTGTTAGTTTCCACCTCCAAAATTGGGGAAGAAATTTTAACATGAAATTTGGAGGGGACAAATATCAAAGCTGTTATCACTGCGAGTGGCCTAAGAACTGAACTTAAACCAAATTGAGGGATTGTATAAAGGAAAAACAAGTCAGCAGTTTTTTGGCAGTCAAAATCTGGAATGATAAACTGGAAAACAGAGGAGCTCAAATATAAGGGAAACTTGCTGAGTTCTAGGAAGGCGTGAGAGACTGGGGCCTGGGAAAGAAAGGAAAAGTGAAAACTCCTGCTGTGTTGTGGTGATTATAGTGTGACCGATGGTATTAGTTTACCTGGGGCTTAGGGAATTCCCAGAATGTGGGTCTTTCAGTTTTAACACCAAGAGAGTTCCAGGAAAACCATCATGAATTGGTCATCCTAGGGACTTAGGAGAAAAAGATCTCACTAGAGGGAGCGGAATCTACAAAACCTACACAACCAATAATTTGTATAATATGTGAGGCTAAAGAACTCAGTTCAAAATCTGGAAATGTTAACCCTTCTAGAGTTGAAGAAATTGAGACCTCAAGGCTCCCAGTCAAAAGCCTAGGAGGGTCACATCTGAGGAACCAAAGATGTAATACATCTTACTAAAACTTCAACCCAATCCAAACTCAACTAATTCCTTACAGGATTATAGAGATTTGCTTATCACTGTATCTGTCTACAAAATGAGAAGGGGAACCCCTATTGGTAGGAAATATCATATGAAGACCTTATAGTTCTTTTTCTAAATGTCCAGAATAGAATAAAAATTGCTAGACACAAAATAGGCAGAGAAACATGAGCAATAATCAAGAAAAATAAATCTGGTAGTAACAGACCTGCAGATAATCCAGATATTGAAGTTTGTAAATGAGGAGTTTGAAATAACTATGATTAATATGCTAAGGAAAATAGAGGTGAAAATTGGCAAGGTAGATTTAAAAGATGAACATTTTTAGAATTTCAACCTAGAGTTGTAGTATATAAAAACAATCAAATGAACATTCTAGAACTTCAAATACAATTTTCAAACAGAACTATGGATATAACAGAAGGCATAATTATTAAACTCAAAGACTGGCCAATGAATAATATCCACAAAGCACAAAGAGAAGAAAGAATGAAAGGAACAAAAGGGAGTTTAAGAGTATAAGAGCCATATGAAAACACTAAAAGGTTTAAAACCTATAGTTGGTGTTACACTAGGAAAAGGATGGTGAGGCAGACACAAACATATAAATACATAATGGTCAAGAATTTTCCAAAATTTATGAAAGCCATTACCCACAGATTCAAGAAGTTCAATGAATCTCAAGTAACGTTAAAAAACAAATTAAATAGGCATATCTCATTCACAGTTAGAAAACACAGAACAAGGGGAAAAGACTCTTAAAAACAGCCAGAAGAAAAAGATACATTACCTTCAAAGAAGGAATGATTAGATTAACAACTAACTATTCATTAGCAATTATTAAGGCCAAAAAACAATGTAATTACATCATTAAAGTGCTTATGGGAAAAAATTACTAATCTATAATGCCATACCCAGTAAAAATGTCTTTCAAGAATTAATGTGAAATAAAGACCTTCCAGACAAACAAAATATGGGATAATTTATTACAAGCAAAGAGACATTCTAAGACATAGTTTACAGGAAATACTTCAGGCTAAAGGAAAATGAACCCAGGTGTAAGCAGGAAAAGATGAAGAACACCAGAAAGGATAAATATATAGGAAAATACAAACAAATATTGCTGTTTAAAGAACAGTAATAGTGCTGTCTTATAGAGTCTATCACATCAGAGTGAAAAGATATGTCAACGATAGCACAAAGGGTGGAGAATAAAAAGTGGTTAAACTCATACATGTCTTAAATGAACTGTTAAATTCAGGATTGCATACTGATGTATCTAGGGAAATTATTAAAAATAAAATACAAGAATGTATAATTGAAACACTATTAAAGAACAAAATATGGAATAAAAGACATATGACAAATCCAAAAGAATGCAGGAAAGCAGGAATAAGGAACAAAGAAAGAAACAAAAAATAGAGAACTAGAAAAGAGAAAGCCCCAGTGAGTATCAGTAAATACAGTCAAGGTACATACCCTAATAAGATTGTCAAGCTAACTTTTTGAAAAAGACCTAACTATATGTCATTTATAAGAGATAAAATTTGAATATAAGATTGTAGCTAAGTTGAAAGTAAAAGGATGAAATGAAGGTGCATCACAAAATACCAACAAAGGAAATTTGGAATGGCTGTATGACTTAGTCCATTTGTGATACTATAATAAAATACCTGAGACTGGGTAATCCATAAAGAACAGATATTTGTTATTTACAGTTCTGGAAGCTGGGAAGTTCAAGATCAAGCACAGCATTTGGTACCTGGTAAGAGCCTCTTGCTGCATCCTCCAAAGAGGTCAAATGCCATGTTCTTACATGGCAGAAGGGACAGAAGGGCATAAAAGAGAGAATTTTCTCTGAAGCCTCTTTTCAAGGGCATTAATTTATTCATGAGAGTAGAGTCCTCAGGAATTAATCATTTCCCCAAAAGTCTCAGTTCTTAATACCATCACAATGGGGATTTAGTTTAAACATGAATTTTGGTTTTTTGTTTGTTTGTTTTTTATTTTGCTTTTTTTTCGACTTCTAAAAAATTGAAATAGAGTCTCACTTTGTTGTCCAGGCTGGAGTGCAGTGGCACAATCACAACTCACTGGTGCCTTGACCTCCCGCATTCAATCAATCCTCCCAAGTAGCTGGGATTACAGGCTCATGCCACCATGTTCAGCTAATTTTTTTTGTTTTTTGTTTTTTTGGTACGGACAGGAGTTTGCCATGCTGCCCAAGCTAGTCTCGAACTCCTGGGCTCAAGTGATCCGCTGCCTCAGCCTCCCAAATTTTTCAACTTTTATTTTAGATTCAGGGGGTACATGTGCGGATCTGTTACCTGAGTATATTGTACGATGCTGACATTTGGGATATGAATGATCCCATCACCCAGGTACCGAGCATAGTAACCAACAGTTTTTCAACCCTTTCTGCTCTTCCTCCCTCAGTGTAGTAGTCCCTGGTTTCTATTGTTGTCATCTTTATCAACATGAATTTTGGAGGGGACCCCCACATGCAAACCACAGCACTATGTAGATAATGAACAAAATATCTTATTAGAATATAGTGATTATTCAATAAATGATTAACTCAAATTGTTATTAAGAGAATGTTATAAAAAATCTTAAAATCTAGTGCTTTGGGATTCTATAATATTAACTTAGAGATGAATCTTAAATTTTTTTTACCATTTCTTTCAAGTTACCTTTCAGAATGTACCATAAAAACACCATGTCTTTTATTTGCTCCGGTAAATGTTTCAACAAATTATATATATATTATATATGTGTTTATATATAATATCTATTATATGTGTGTTTATACATAATATCTATTATGTGTGTTTATATATAATATCTATTATATATGTATCTGAACATTTCAGATGGCATATATAATATGCATGTTATATATCTCAATTGAAACAAGAATATATTTAGACATTAAATGTTTTCAATTTAAACTCCTTAAAATGTGCCCAGTGCACTTTAAGGAGAGCGTTGTGATGGACCAGCACATTTGAAATTCAGGCAGTTGTGAAAATTTCGAATTTGGAGGTTTAATCCTTTAAATTGTTAAATCCTATGTCTGTGGGAATTGAAACTGTAAGAGAGTTTAGATCTCTGTAGGTATCCACTTATTTTGCAAGTGGCATATGTGCAGCCCACAAAGGGTAAGAAGGATAAAGCGTAGATCCTTGGCCTCCTGAATCATTGTCCAATATTCTTTTTACTTTGCTATCGTGAAGATCTTTCTTAAACACATTTAACAAGTGTTTTAAGAGCATTTACCATGTGAAAGGCACTGAGCTGCTCATTGCATATACAATAAAGAAAGGCTCTGCCATCAATAGGTTTGCAGTCTAACAAAAAACATAAACCTCGAATTAAAAATGTATTCTTTTATTAAACTTTTGATGAGTGCCACAGCATGCGATGTGCTCTTAAAAGAGGGATTCAGCCTAGTAGAGGCTTCATAGAAGGCATTCCTTCTGAAGGGGAATCAGAGTTAACCAGGAAATGAAGAGACGGAAGAATATTTCAGGTGGAGAAGAGAAAGTTGGTGACCTGAGATGGGAAGGAGCTTGATGCTACAGGAGCTGATAGAAAACCACTGTAGCCGGTGACCAGAGGATGTGCCTGTGTGTTGGGGGAGGGAGAGAGGGAGGGCGTCACAGTGTGATCTGCGGCAAGACTAGATATTGAGAGGCCAGATTGTGAAAGATCTTATAGGGCTCACCTGCTAAGATTTTGGAAGTTATTTGAGTATCACTAAAGAAAGGGAATAAAATGTTCAATTTATATATATATATATTATATATGTATGTATACACATACATATATATTTACTTAAATATTTGTCAAGTTTATTTATCTATATTTATGTATATATTATATATTTATAAATA
>NW_016828394.1:655654-658256 GCF_001698545.2 Rhinopithecus bieti | reverse complement strand
ATTTCAGATTAATTTATATATATAAATCAGAACATTTATATATGTAAAATATATTTATAAATATATAAATATATTTCATGGAAGAAATAGCTATTAAAGGCTGGCATAGTGATCTTCACACAGATTGGAAGATGAAAGCTAAGAATATAACTGCAAAACTCCAAAATGCAGCTTTTAATAAAGGACAATATTAGAAATGTTTAGCATGTAGACAACAATCTAACCCACATCGATAGTTTGCAAAGTTGTCTGTGTACTATGGGAGCATGGAGGAGGTATTTAGGATTATATGAGTACTTTCCATATCTTTTATTTGGTATAAGTTTTAAGGCACCAATGTGTATAATATAATTTATAATAATTACCATCAAAAATAAATCAAGTAAATTTGATAAAGTGTCAAGTTGATTTGTATAAATATATAATCTGAAATGTTCACATATATATATGGACATTTATATAGATATGTAACCTGATTTTTATACTTGTCTGTAAAATTTCATGAGGGCAAAGACAATATTTTTCTTGTTCAACATTGACTCCTCAAACTCTGGCACAGTGCCTGCATATAAACATTCAATAATTATTTGACAAAGTAATGGATGATAAATGGGTGGATAGATGTATGGATGGATGGACGGATGGATGGATGGACAGATGGACAATGGATGGATGGATGGATGGATGAATGGATGGATGGATGGATGGATGGATGAATAGATGGGCAGATGGATGGACAGATGGATGGATGGACATATGGAGGGACGGATGGATGGATGGATGGACGGATGAACAGATGGACGAATGGACGGACTGACAGATGGAAAGAATAGTATGGAAAATGGGTTGGAGTAGGGTAAAGTAGAAGTAGGAGATCAGTTCAGAGGCAATGAATGCCCAGGGAAACATACTGGTGGCATGAAATATATGGTGCAGTGAAGATAAGATGAATTATACAGATTTGAGAAATTCTAAGGAGGCAGACTTTACATAACTTGATAATA
This sequence comes from Rhinopithecus bieti, assembly GCF_001698545.2. NCBI lineage: Eukaryota > Metazoa > Chordata > Mammalia > Primates > Cercopithecidae > Rhinopithecus > Rhinopithecus bieti. The sequence goes on along the minus strand of NW_016828394.1, from coordinate 657,252 downwards.
AATTGAACATTATTTCTTGAAAAGAGTTATGAGTGATGATTTCCAGTTTCTGTTATGGACACCTGGGTGGATGGAGGTGCCATTTATTTGACAGAGGAGGCACAGGTATGGAGGGAGATCATAAAAGTCTCTCACTGACTTTTCTGCTTCTCTGCAGAGAGTGAAGTGAACTCTCTAATCCCTCTTTGTAGCCTGAGGAGCTTACATGGGCAAAGTGTCATCGTTGTGCTCATTGTGGAACATTGCCCGGGCTGTGGATGAGATGCAAAGCAGAACCATTTACAAATAAAATTGCAGTGCTATTTATTTATTTATTTATTTATTTATTTATTTATTTATTTAAGTATAGGGTGACAGTCTTTGATATCAACTTGTTTACTTAACAAATTTGTCTTTTTTTCTCATAAATTACCATATTTCATGATTCTTAGATGAAAATATTTAGCATCTACGAAATTGGGATATGTCTTACAATTCACAATACCTGCCTAAGACAAAGGTTTGCATGCAGATAGCTTATTTGAGAATGGATTTCTAGGGCCAGGAGAGAGCAAGTGAACAAGAAGCGGGGAAAATCAATGCAAGGTGATGTTATTGAATGACCTAGCGTGTATGTGACTAGTAATTCACCCAGGACCTTCTGTGGAGAGCTTTATGAAATATGGTTTAGAATCATCTGCTGTGAGGACGTTGTCTACAGTTGGCTGTGGGTTGCTCCATGGAGCATGACCTCCCCACATCCTTAAGTTGCAGGTGTGTAAATGTCAAGGCTCCTGGCATTCTGCAGTGCAGTGTCAGAGAAATTCTGGGGCAGGAAGCAATCAGAAGCAGGCCAAACACTGCACAGAACTGTTGTATGTGAAGTGGTGCACAAAGGATATGCACAGTGTATGGTTTAACTGGCCATGCTTTTTCTTTCTTAGTTCTACATACAGTAATGGTATATCTTACATAACACCTTATATCTTATATCTTGATAACACCTTAGATTTAATGGAACAGAATAAACTGTTGACCTTGCAAAGATGCATTTTGTTGAGGTGAGATTTGAATAAGCAATATCAGTAAAACTAAATTAAGCCATTGTCCACAAGGTAGAGACTGCAATTCTTATTTCTTATTTCTCTTCACTGGAACTGTGTAGGTAAGTTTCCAAAACCAAGACTTTACCTGTGCTATGGAAAATATTCTACCTGAAAATAACTAATACAGTATTCCATCACATACACTGGTATAGGGGAGCATTTTTTTTTTCCTTTAAAGAATTGAATCTTTATTTCAAATGAAATCTTTTCTGAACTCTGTTATATAAAACAGATAAAATGGAAATGCACTGATTGAAGCAGAATTGGGGAGGGTGTATTCCCAGGACCCCCACAGCTCTATTGTCTTTTTATCTCCTGTGTTGGCTTCTCAGGCCTCAACATGGAGCCTTAGAGTTCCAACAATAGGGTTAAGAATATGTAACAGACGGGGGCCAGGTGCGGTGGTTCATGCCCGTAATCCCAGCACTTTGGTAGGCCGAGGCGGGTGGATCATGAGGTCAGGAGATTGAGAACATCCTGGCTAACACGGTGAAAACTCATCTCTACTAATAT
>NW_016828394.1:643002-654524 GCF_001698545.2 Rhinopithecus bieti | reverse complement strand
GGGGGGGGGAGAGAGAGAGAGAGAGAGAAAGACAGAGAAGTTGGTTCTCCTTCCTTAATCATTAAGCAAAGATACTGTCTCTGATTGGACCAACACAGTTCATGTGTCCATCTCTGACGCAATAATTGTACTATACTGTACTATAGGGATAAGATTATATTAATCAATTTAGATCAGTCAGGGCTTCACTCTTAGCTGAAGATGGTGTTAATTCTCCCAGACCCCATGGTGACACATGTGGAGAAACAAAATGTTCCTCCTGTTACCCGGAAGAGTAACAGATCATGTCCACAGCACTGTTTCTCAAGGTAAGTATTGATCAGCTGGACTCTGAGCTCAGTGATATGAGGAATCATCTCTTTTTTTTTGTCTGTTGGTGTAGCCCCAGCATGGGCACAAGACCTATCATCAGAGGAGTCCAATCGATATTTATTTATTTGTGAATGAACAAATGGATTTTTTTTCTGTGTGGAGAAATACACAGATTTTTATTTCATTTTTGCACTTCTTGCTACTCCCTGGTTGCAATTGTTGAGGAGCTATTTCTGGCTTGACAAGAAGCAGGAAGTATCAAGATCACTCACTGAACAAAAAACATTTCCTCCTGAGGTTTTTAGCACTATTTCCAAAACAAAAGAGAATGAAATCGGTTGGAATAAGACAAGAAGAAGTCAATCATTTATTTCCTGTGCTACGAATGTTAAAAAGACGAATGAGGAGGAGAAAGAGAAGGGGAGGGAACAGAGAGAGGGACAGGGAGAAGAATAAAAATAGAAAGGAAGAAAGAAAAGAAGAAAGGAAGGGAGAAAGGAAAGAACATCAGGAGAGAGGGAGGAAGAGAAGGAAGCAGGGAGGGAGAGAGGGAGGGATGGAGGGAGGGAAGGAGGGAGGAAGAACATATAACTAGAATGTAGCTCCAGTGCAAAGGTACTTGGAAATAGTGGTTAGCTTATGACATCATTTGCTGAATGATAGTTCAGAGACTGTGTGTGTGTGTGTGTGTGTGTGTGTGTGTGTGTGTGTGTGTATTTTCTAATAAACGTCAAGCCTAATTTGAGGCTTTTGCATTGACCAAACAGCTATGAGAATGTGGATAGCAAGTTATAAATCACCCAGCCATTTGGGTGTGGATAAAAGTTCCAAGCCAAATACCTGAGTGTCCACTTCATAACGGGTATAATAAGGCTATTTGAAAGCATGACCTAGATCCCAAGCTATACTTTTCTTTTAGAGAATTTTCTGACATGTTTATATGCACATATTGGAATTGTATCCAAGGGGAAAAAAACAATTGACTTTCTGACTTTATAGTCTTTCACTGACTTTTAACGTATTTCATGAAATGAAGTAATAACTTCAAGATCAAGGACATTTTCCTTTGGGTCTTCATCAATTATTTCACTTTCTCTTGGCAATGGCCTCCACCCACTTCTTCCGAAATATCAACCACTGGGCTGATACTGCACTGGAAAAAATTTCTCTCTCTCTCTCTCTGTCTCTCTCTCTCTCTCTCTCTCTCTCTCTCTCTCTGTCTCTTCCTTTCTGGATACATGTTCATGCCATTAAATTGTTTTAATCACTTCAATTTTTACTATAGTTTGGCAATTTGTATGTCACTGAATTGTATGTTCCAAGTTTAATGCTTTTAGAATGCATTCAAGTAGGTTCCAATGCACTTACTCATTGCTATTCAAATGAGATAACCATATTTCAAAAAACAGAGCTCAGGGAGAGGAATGAGGTGACTAATGGGTTATAGGGGAAAACCATCTATCAAGACACATTGGAGACTGAGACAGATGGTGAAGAAATACCCCACGTCCATTCCCCAGCCCTGGAAGGCCCACTGATTTTATTTCCAGCAAACACTCACCTTGGCTAGCTTCCCCTCACAAGCTTCTGGCTAATTTTTCCTATATTAAGATCTTAGAGAAGTAGAAAACTTACCTGTTTCTGACACCGAAGCTCATGAAAAAGCCAACCCCATAAGGAGCCAATCTTAGGAGCCCTAAGCAAGTGCTGCCAGTTACAGAGAGAGCAGTGGCACAGCTCTCATACGTAGTGCTGGTTTTTAATGAGTGTTAGTAGGACTAGGACAAAGTGGAGTTTGGGGCACACATTCAAAGTAAATAAAGCTTGGTCTCTTCACCCTACTTCCATTACTCATCTTCTAGGTCTCCAGGGCATCTTGTAACTCCATGAACGCCCAAGTTTCAGTGTTGAACTTCTCTCTTTCTTTGAGAAATTAAGAAATTGACCCAGCTTCAGGCCGGACACAGTGGCTCAGGCCTGTAATCCCAGCACTTTAGGGGGCCGAGGCAAGCAGATCACCTGAGGTCAGGAGTTCGAGACCAGCCTGGCCAAAATGGTGAAACCTTGTCTCTACTAAAAATACAAAAAAAGAATCACCTGGGTATGGTGGCCCATGCCTGTAGTCCCAGCTACTTGGGAGGCTGAGGCATGAGAATCGCTTGAACCCAGGAGGCAGAGGTTGCAGTGAGCCGAGATTGTGCCACTATACTCCAGCCTGGGCAACAGAGCAAGACTCTGTCTCAAAAAAAAAAAAAAAAAGAAAAAGAAAAGAAAAGAAAAGAAAAGAAATTGACCCAGCTTCTGAACTTCCCAGCCCTTCTTTTATATCAAGTGACCAGGATGATACCAATTTCCTGAGAATGACGTTTGACTTACACTAGACGATGTGCATAAAAAATCTTGCAGAACCAGGCACATGTTAGGTGTGTTTCCCGCTCCACATTCCACCTTGACCTTTCTTGCAAGTTCCAGGGAGCTAAGAGTGAGCTTCAAGGCAGAAAAGACTACCCCACAACCAGATGTCTGGGACCTGAAACTTTAAAAGTAGCCTATCAGGCAATTTGGCCATTTTTGTCAAATCCTAAGTGTGAGTCATCCAAAACAATCCCATTTCTAGAAATTTACCCTAAAGAGACATTCACCTAAGTATACAAGATGTGCACAGAAGGATGCACATCACGTCATTGCTAATAAAAGATGAAGAACTGCAAACTACTGAAATGACTATCAAAAGGGTACTGGCTAAACATGGTATATCCATACAGTGAAATAGGATTCAAGTTTTTTTTAATGATGTGACAATTCTATTTTTATTGACATTAAAATTTGTCAATGTGATATTCTAAAGTAAAAAAGAGGTTTACAAATCAGCACGTGTAGAGTGGTTTCACATATGAATCTCTGTATCTACAGCTATACCCATTCATACAGCTCTGCAAAATCAGATGGCTACAGAGAAATATCTAAAGAATGTTAAATAGGATTTTAACATTGTTTTATCTCTGAGTAGTGGAGTCTGAAGATACAGTCTACTTTTTTTTCTTTTACTTTTCTATGTGAATTTTTTTTAAACAATAGGCTTATGCCATATTTATCCCCAAACATTAAAACTATCTTTCAACCTGTCCCATGAAACGCTGAGCATGGACATTTCTACTCCAACTTGTATTTAACTGTACCTCATTTGCTCTCCACTGCTTATGATACCTAAGGAGCTGTTTATTTTTCCACAAGACTGAAACCTCCTCTAAAATAAGAGTTGTACCTTTACCCCAATCTCCAGTGCCACACACCATTGCACTAACAGAAACTCAGTGAATGATTGCCACTCTGAAGTCTAGACGATGTGGAAGCTGTTCCAAGTTCTGACGTTGCCTGTCAGTGAAGCCATGGCGAACACTTTCTGAGATGGCTCATGCTAAAACAAAAGTAGGATGATCTTGGAGGTTCCTATTTTTCCTAACCTCATCATTCGGCAGCCTAACTTGTTCAATCCCCACAAAGCAAATGAAATCAGAGGATAATACATAGATCAGATTTATAGACTCTAAAATGCTACATGAATGTAATATGAGATTAAAATTGGAAACTCAGTGCCAACAAAATAATAGCAACCCAAACCATATATTGATCCTAATATAAAGAAAGACAATTCTAGTGGTATCTAAAAAACTTCCTATTGCCCTTTGTCTTTCCCTGCCCTCACCTCTGAGTCTTAATTCCTTGTGGACTTAACACTGATACTCAGTTTGGGGATTAAAGCAGGACCTGACCTGGATTTGTTTCACATTGCCAATGCCCTAGATTGAAATGTTAAAGGACTTGGAATAAAAAAAGTTGCATTTTCAGTAACGGCTTCACAGTGGCTGGGGAATTAATGTCAGCCAGGCAGTGATTTCCCAGTGGTTGGGTTTGTAGCAAAAGTCTTCAACTTTTATGTGTGGCCTGTTTGAAGTTGAAAATTGTTGTTAGACTCTCCAAAGTTGTTTGAGGTGTCACTCATCCTTCCCTTTTGTGTTGGGGCGAGGATGAGAAGCACAGCGGCTGGGAATAGTTCTGTGACTGCCACCCCCTGAGGCAGGTCCCTGCCAGGGCCCAATTGAGCCCATCTCCCAGGGAATTCAAAGCTTTCAGTGCAATGCAGCTCTGCATCTGTCTGTAGTCTTATCACCCACTACTCTTTTGCAGGAACTCTCCACTCCAGCAAGAGTGAGGAGCTCATGGTCCCATGAATGTGCTGTGAAAATGAGCATCTCTAGCATTTTTATTCAACATACAATTTGCCCTCTTAGGATATTGTGTTTTGGAGAGGCAGCAGCACAGGGAAATAATAATAATGATGATGATGATGGCATAGCAGCAATAATAGCACAGCGAACATCTTATTTAGCACTGATTATAGGCCAAACGCTGGACATAAGATTTTTCATTTGGTTGTCTCAATAACCCCATCAGATAGATGCAAATACCTCCATTTTACATATGAGGCAATCGGGGCCCAGGAAGCTTAAAGGAGTTAACCAAGGTTATGCAGCCCATAAATTGAGGTTGGAATTCTTGTACTCTGACTCTATAACCTATACCTTTTGTTATTTTCTTCACCTAGGAATGTCTAGTCTTGGGAGCAGAAAGACCTGCCTTCTGGCTCTGTCTCCATCATGTACTGACTGTGTGACTTTGATCAGGTGTCTTTACCTTAAAATCAAGGCTCCCTCATCTAAAGAATGTGGTAACACTGTTTTCCTTGAAGGATTGCTAGGAGAATCAGAGTTAATACATGCCAGGTGCCTAACCAATGAATGGTAGCCACGATATTTGACCTTTATTCAATATCATCCTGACTTTTTTCCTAGATCCTGCCCTATTGCCTCCTTAAAACTCCTCCTTCCCCCACCTTTTTTTTTTTTTTTTTTGAGACAGAGTCTCACTCTGTCTCCCAGGCTGGAGTGCAGTGGCACGATCTTGAGTCACTGCAAGCTCCACCTCCTGGGTTCATGCCATTCTCCTGCCTCAGCCTCCCAAGTAGCTGGAACTACAGGCGCCCACCATCATGCCCAGCTAATTTTTTGTATTTTTAGTAGAGACAGGGCTTCACTGTGTTAGCCAGGATGGTCTCAAGCTCCTGACCTCATGATCTGCCCGCCTTGGCCTCCCAAAGTGCTGGGATTACAGGTGTGAGCCACCGCGTCCGGCCACCTCCTTCCTCTTGACAGTGTCACTCATTAGAGGTTCTATGTTCATCCTCAAGGGAAACAAAATAAGGCTATGAGGAGTCCAAAAATCTAAAGCTTAGGTGTTCCTCTGCTAGTAAACCTGGAAGAACCACACATCTCAAGAATTGTGGGCCTGAGGAGGCTAGAAAATACTGAATCCACCCAGTAACTTCCAGTATAAGGTAGAGTAAAAATTCAATTCATGGGCTTGGAATTTAGAATTTAAATCCTGGCTCTTCTATGCTCTGGGTGAAGTAAATAGCTGCTCCTGTAAGACAGCACACTCAGTGCCATTCCCATGCCCTCCTGGTGCAACATCCACATCATAGAGGCTGGGAAACTAAAAACTGCATTGCCCAGGCTTCTTTGTAGTTAGGACATCTCTACAAGACTTGGAGACAGCCATGAGCATTGTAAGGTGATGGCTATGGGTAGGGAGAGAAGATCCTCATTGTAAAGGGTGCTCCCATCCTCACATAGCTGCGGTTTCACTCCTAGTGTCCAGTCCCTAGTGTCAGAGGTGCTGCTGATGGGCAATGGAAGCAATAGGTGGTGGGCCTTTCTCCTTAATGTGTCCACATGTGGCCATGCAGTACCCAAACCCAGTCCTCTGGCCCTCTGAGAGCTAAAAAAAAAAAAAAAAAAAAAAAAACTACCCCCCAAAATCAGTGTGAGATCTAAAGTACGACTCTCAGAAAATCATATGCAAGGGAGATGGGGAGGAGAAATGGTATGTAACTGAGCCTGTTTCAGGAGAAGGAACAGGGTTTGTGAAGGTTCATAGAGAGCAAAGAACATGCTTTACTTGAGGACCTGAGTGTGATGTCGTGGAGACTGTAAGGAAGGGATGGGGAGAGGACATAGGTAAACCAGATAGCAAATGAACTGGAAAATAGCCTAGAGGTGTTTGGAATTTATTGGGCTTCCCTCAACCTGTTACTTAAAAACCACCAGTCTGGACATACTTAATTTTCCTCACTCAAACCACCCTTTTGCCAGTATACATAAGATGAATCCAAGAAGACTGCAAGCTTCAGGGAGAAGGGGGAATGTATTCCCTACCTCTCAAGGGTACTGTCTTGCCTATGTAGCTTCTCCACAAATACTTGTCAATTGCACTTTGTGTTTAGTAAAGTTGAATGGAGCATGTACTTGTGCCTGGAATTTGTGGTGAAATAGCAAATTGCTTCTATTTGGATAAAGACCTCTGAGTCCCACCCAACACTCATACAGAGAGTTTGTTCTTTTGAACTAGCATGTGCCCTGAGCAATGAATGCTGTTTACAGTGTGAAGGACTTATGGACAGGGTGGCTCTCTCTTTTGACCTTGTTTGTTCTTTTTCTTTCCTATTATGACATTAATTATTTCCCAACCACATGGCCTCTTTTTTTTTTTTTAACTTAGAAATTATGCCATAAGGTTAAAAAAGTCATGGGCAGATCTTTTTTTTGTTTACTTTTGTTTTGTATTTGAGTCCTAAGACTTTTGTTTCACAAGATGGTATTTCAGCATTCTAGAGAACATTATTTAGCTCATTTGGACATTTCTGACTGCAGGGTGTGGAGCTAGTATAGAATCACACTGGCTATAGCCCTGCGGACTTTTGGGGACATCCTGGAAGGACTTGGTAGATTCCTGAGGAAGGATTGAGACTAGAATCAAGAGACATTTAATGGCCACTCAACAGGAATCTATGTTGCCATTTCTTGGACTAACAGTAAACTAAAACACTTGGATCTTCAATCGTGTGCTAGGGCTGGCTCAAACCAAATTACGAAAACCAATAATGAAGTATTCAGGATTTCTTCAAGTCAGGTGTCAAACAATTGGTAGCTTGAAATCATCCACAGTGGGAGTATTTACACCATGTAACTCAACAAATATTACAAATCAGGGCTTCTTCCTCCCTCCCTGGTTCCAGAGAGCTGGTTTATCAGCACATCACTGCATCTATCCTGTCTAGAAGAGTAGTGTTTGGTATATACAGATTTTTTTTCAAAAGGCCTGCACTCAGAAGCACTGGGAGAAAATGTATGATGGCTTAAACTTCATGTGGATGAAACCCACGTGTATATGTTTTCCTGGAGAATACACCCCATGATGGAGCGTAGCACATCTGGCACCTAGTAGGTGTTCAATAGACATCTGTTGAATGGATGAAGTTCTGGTGGGTTGACAAGCATCCCTGCAGCAGCATCAGGGAAGCTCAAGTCAATCTCCTACAGGAATCCTTCCTGAACAACGAACATTTGAAAGTAGCCACAAGACTCCTGTATGAACTATGAAAAGGATACAGAATTAAGCATAATGTCTAGAGTTGTTCTAGAAGCTGGGTTGTCACTCATATAATACTTACGTCACTTTACTTTAAAAAACTTACAACTCTATCCATGTGTTCAGCAACCATATTAAACTTTAAGCTCTGAGAACAGAATTTGTCTGATTTGTTGCTTTAACATAGCAGGTACTCATAAAATTTATATTTTTAATGAGTGAAAAATAAAAAATATGCTTAATAATCCTGCGTGAAAGTGCAACACTTTGTGTTTTCCAAAGTGTTTGGTGGGTATCGCCATATTGATGCTCACAATATCCCTGTGAGTGGGCAGAATGCAACAATTATCCTTCCAAGCAGCTAATATAGTGCTTGACATGTCAGGGATACTAAACATTCATTGAATTAATTATGAATTAATCATCCCCTTTCATAGATGAAGAAACAAGCTTTCAGAAGTTACCTGACACAGCTCAGTTTTCGTTCGTATCATTTCTGTTTACACTGTGCTGCCTCTCTTCATAGTCCCTTAACTTTAAAAAATGCTTCATTGTGCACTCTCTCATTTATCACCATCACAGTTCTATCAGATAGGCAGGTATTTTTATTCATGCTTTAGGAGGTTGTAATACAATGGCATAGAAAGTTTTAGTAACATGCTTGAGATTGCATAGGGATTTGAGGGTAAAACTTATATTACAATCTATGTTGCCTAAGGATTCTGAAGCTAGACTGTACATTGCATAAGATTGTATCGTATTTTACTGACTCATCCCTTCAGAGAAAGATAGATTGGTGAAAACAGGCTAACAAAAAGCAGTGAATCACAGCACATTTAGAAAGAATTTCTAAATATCGTTATGAACCCTCCAAACTTATTTCTTTCACTTGAAACATCTTAAAACATGCTGATTATTAGATTTTCTGCTTTGCCACTTAAGTGTACTGAAGATTCCAATCGAAATATCAAATATAAAATTACAGGAAATTACCAACTTTCTCTTTTGTGAAGGGAATTTTGATTTTTTTAAATAATCTGAGGAGGTGCTGATTTTCTACGAATATGGAAATTCCATGATTGTTCTTTCCCTAGGACTCTAACATTTCCAAATGGCCACAAGACCCCTGTATGAATTATGAAAACGACACAGAATTAAGCATGATGACTTTTGCATTTAGGTTGTAAAACAATACTATTCCCAGCACAGTGCCTCATTTCCGACGAAAAGTTTGCTGCCAGTTTCCCACTTTTTCTGTGGATCGCATCACCACTCGTTTTATTAAATCCACCAGAAACTCCTGGAAACATGCATGATGTCGGTTTTTTTGCTTTTTTTTTTTCAATGTGGGGGAAAAGAATTTTGGATGTGGGAGCTGGTTCACATTTCTAAAACATGTTTTTTCACTCTTGCTGTTCCCTTTTGACCTTCCTGAGGATGCATGTGGGTGTTAAATTGTTACCAAAGGGAGGGGCCCTTGTAACTACAACGAGATCCACACACACAAAGACACACTTTCCCACACACAAGACTTGGCTCCCTTGCACTTTCATGGAATGCTGAATGGAAAAGATGCAGGGTGTTTTTGATCTGCAAAATAATTCAGCCAGTATAGTGGCCATCATTTTCTGTTTTAAAAGAGCCAGATTAATATTTGGGTTGGAAGGCAATATGTGTGAGGGGAGAGGGTGTGGCTGGCAAACGTTTCCTCTCTCTTAAAAAAGTATAAACATGATATATTCTGTTTATAAACATTTAAATATTACAAAGAAATACAAAGTGAAAAGTAAAAGTTTCCCCTTTCTCCCATCTCATCTTACTCTTAAGAGTAACTGTTATAAGGCTTCTTGTTTGTTTTAAATTTTTTCTGTTTAATCAAGAATTGAGATTATATAATTTGTGTTATTTCTTTTAAAGAAAGTTTATCACAAAAATGTATCTTACATACATATCCTACAACCTCCGTTTGTTTTCATTTAAAAATGGATTCTGGGTAATTATTTCTGTCAGGACAGACTTCCAGGACTTCACTTATTCTTTTTTTAAGGGCTGTATAGTGTTTCATTGCATTGGCTGTGCCTTTTTAAAAAACTGATCCTCTATTGGCGAGCATTCGGATGGCTTCCAAATGTTCACTATTACTCATAGTGTCACCTTGAACCTCCGTCTTTACACAGTGGGGTTGTATTGCTCTAAGCTTGATTGATGGCAGTGGAATTTTTAGAGGGAGCGTATTATTAACACTTGTAATTTCAGGGAGGAATATCTGTATTAAAGAAAGAATTTCCATTGATCAATACAAGCCAAGGCTCAGTTGTATAGAAGACAAGACCAGAGCCAAGATTTACTCCTATTGTAGTATGCTCAATACTAGTTACTCATTAAAATCACTTTGAGGAGGGGAACTTTCTGAAACAAAGCAATGTCTACACACCACTCTGACAAATTACATCAGAATCTCTGGCATGGGGCCCAAGTGTCTGTATATTTTTCTAAAGCTCCTTAAGCCAGATTGGGAGCCACTGTTCTAGTGAAAGTGCCTCCAACATAGCAATGAATGTGCCATTGTTCTATGTCTCTCTAAGCTCATATGTTTCATGGCCAAACATAGACAAGCATGTGTGTTTTATATAGTTAGAATAATACGTTTTAGGGTTTTTTCTTTTTCTTTTTTTCTTTTTACTTGGCTGTTTGGTACATTTGGCCTCAATTGCTATTAGATAGCCCAGAAACATAGTATATGTTATGTACAGCTCCACATACAAATAAGATCAAGAGAATGATCAGAGAGACAAATGGGAACTTTAATGGGGGAATGGTGAGAAGTCCTGGATGTGATTAAATGGAAGATAAAAGGGCCATTAAGCAACTGTGCAGAGTAATTTTTAGACTGAAAATTGTAGACGGTCCTGTATAAATAGAATCCATATAGGGCATTAACTACCAAGGTAAATGACCCTTTGTCTTCTCCTATATTTCTTCAACTCACAAAGTTTGGTTGGCAGATGATGCAAGGTATCTGAATATGTGCATATAGACAGAGGGTTGTCTTGTGCTGGCCAGGAGCTACCACCTTATAACACTATAGATTTTCAGTATACTCTACAATGTGCAAATTGCATTCATGTGCATTATTTTATGTGACCCTCACATCATACTTGCAATGTTGGCAGAGAATACGATAGTACCTTTATTATACAGAAGAAATTGAGACTTGGAGAGAAGGAACAAGACCAAGATAATAGTGTTAGTACATGAGAAAGCTGGAAAAACATTTACTTCTAATCAATGCCCCTGTGGAATTAGCCGCTAAAGTTTCTGGCTCCTAGGCTGTGCTCTTTATGTTAATGTACAAATGTCAGCAGGGGCAAACCAGACAGAGTGGTGTGGACTGTGGCAATTAGAAAAGAACCCTGTGTAGGCCTGGCATGGTGGCTCACGCCTGTAATCCCAGCAATTTGTGGGGCCAAGGTGGATCACTTGAGGTAAGGAGTTCAAGACCAGCCTGGCCAACATAATGAAACCCCATCTCTACTAAAAAAAAGTACAAAAAGTTACACGGACATGATAGTAGGCGCCTGTAATCCCAGCTGCTCGGGAGGCTGAGACAGCAGAATTGCTTGAACCCAGGAGGCAAAGGTTGCAGTGAGCCAAGATCATGCCATTGCACTCTAGCCTGGGCAACAAGAGCAAGATTCAGTCTCAAAAAAAAAAAAAAGAAA
>NW_016828394.1:521039-642752 GCF_001698545.2 Rhinopithecus bieti | reverse complement strand
AAAAAAAAAAAAAAAAAAAAAAAAAAAAAAAGCAAAGAAAAGAACCCTGTGTCAAGACACTGAAATTTTAAAAATTGTAAGTACAGTGTAAGAAAAAACTTCTGCATATGTGATATAATATTATATATATAATATTATATGTATATACACATATATATGTTGGGCCAGATTCAGCAGAGAGGTTTTCAGTGTGACCCCAATTTCAGAAAATCTAGATTTTAAATTTTAGAAAACTAGAGAAAGAATCTGCCTTAGAAGTTGATAGAAATATTTCATAAAGCATTAAGAATATATTGGAAGTATTTTAAGCATAGATGAAAGTGTTCTGGAAGTAGAGACCTTCTAGAATCTTTTCTTTTTGCATTTCAAAAGTATATATTAAGACATTTATCTGTAATGCCACTTTCCTCCGGTCTCCTCTTTGTTACAAGACCTTGACATTGCTAGGCATGGATTTGACAACCCCAGTGATTTTCAGGAATATAACTTCCATGGTGGTCCAGAGATTGCTATTTGTTGCCCAGAGAGAAAACACATTATGACCCATTTCCTCACGAGTTTGGATTGTTTTCCCAATTAGTCAGTAATCATCTTGTTGAAAATGTACAAGGCAGTGTGTTGGGATGGACCAGTAACTAGGGAATTTCTGGGCCAAAAGAATAGGAGAAAATGATGTTGGAAAAGGCAACAACACTAAAATCAAAGTAGAGAATGACGGACAGACAGTGGGTGCAGCTCAAGGCTTGAACTCTAAGTTTGAATCCTTTTAACCTTATACATCAAGAAAGTACTTTACATTTTTCCCTTAGCATTTTCTTCTGTTGATTTTCTCAACCATCTTGTGAGTTCAGTGGGAAAGTCAATATTGGTTTAAATGTTTTAGATGAACAGCAGCAGAAAATGTTTTAATAATTGCTTAAGGGTCTGAGTACAACATTTAATAGTCCAGCTGAGACCAGAACTCAGGACTCTACAGAAATCCTTGTCTCTGTATCTCATACTTCCTATTTCCAAACTGGATCAGGGTTTGCCTTGTGGTGGTGTGTATCCGGCAGCATATGCTTCAATAAACAAGATCTGCCTTCAGATTCACGTTTGGGGCATGAAGAAGAGTAAGGGAACTACTTCAACTTAGCAGGTGAAAAGGAAAATGACAGAAAAGTTGAAGATTTCTGTGTGAGAAAAGATATTTATTTCTCCTCTGACTGCTAGAGAAGGGAAGAGCAGGGAGAATCACAACATGTGTGTGGGTGTAGATATGAATCCTGTATTATGGTGTTAAGTAAAGCTGTTTGTAATCCTTGAGACTGTTTCAGGAATAAGATCCATGAGATAATGCTAGAAGCAAACAGTTTTATGATTTTTTTTAAACAACAAAAGACAGGAACTTAATTTTAACTTGGCTTGACCAAAATACTAGGACAGGCAATTGACTAGAGAAGCACTGAAGCCTGAGCAAAAACTGTGGTGATTTCTAAGAGCCAACATGGATTCACCAGCAATGAACACTAATTCCTTTTTTAAAAGTTGCATTATCACAGCCAGAGATCAAGAAGACATAAATAAAGTCAATCTGAATTTTAGTAAAGCTTTGGGCAGACTTTTTTTTTTTTTTTTTTGGAAAATTTGTTCCCTCCAAACTCATGTTGAAATTTAATCCCCAGTATGGCAGTATTGAAAAGTGGGACCTTTAAGAGGTATTTGGGCTGTGAGAGCTTTGCCCTCATGAATGGATTAATCTATTCATGGATTCATGGGTTCATGGATTAATGGATCATCATGGAAGTGGGACTGGTGGCTTTATAAGAGGAGAAAAATAATGTGGAACTAGCATGCTCTGCCCCTTAACCACGTGATGCCCTGCACCACCTCAGAGCTCTGCAGAGAGTCCTCACCAGCGATCACCTGAGGTTGGGAGTTTGAGACCAGCCTGATCAACATGGTGTAATCCCATCTCTAGTAAATACAGAAAATTAGCTGGGCATGGTGGCACATACCTGTTATTCCAGCTACTTGGGAGGCTGAGGCAGGAGAATCGCTTGAACCCAAAAGGTGGAGATAGCAGTGAGCCAAGATTGCACTGTTACACTCCAGCCTGGACAACAAGAGTGAAAACTCCATCTCAAAAAGAAAAAAAAAAAGAGAGTCCTCACCAGCAAGAAGGGGCTCTCACCAGATCCAACCCCTCAACTTTGGGCTTCTTTGCCTTCATAACTGTAAGTAATACATTCCTTTTCATTATCAATTACCTAGTTTCAAGTGTTCTGTTATAAACAACAGAAAACAAATGAAAATATCATCAAGGAAAAATTATCTTGGTCAACCTAGAGGAGGGTCTTTATTGGCATGCCACTTGGTTCTACCATTGACTAAGTTATATTGAAAGTTTTATCAAGTCTCTGCATATATGCTTATGAAACTTTCAGATGAAGAAAAATCCCAGGGGACTACTGATAGGATGTTATACAGATTTATCAGATATCCTACTTAAAAATTTGAAGTAAGACAATTAATGAGAAAATAAAAAGAAATATGTGTCTGGGGGGATTATGGAAGGGGCAGGACTTCCCATGTCTTCCTTCATCTGTGTGAAGTAAGTTGAGGATAGGTGTTATGAAGCCCTTAGATCCTCCACCTATCCTTAGGTAGCCCAATGTGTCTGGAAACTGAACTCTCAGCAGGCACTTTCTGTTTAAGAGCAGGAGCACAACTTTGGGAAAAAGAGAAAAGATATTTGGGGAGGAAGCAGCATTGCAGTAAAGAACTACAGAGCAGAAAAGAATGTGAGAAGTCAGAAAGCAGGACAGTTAGAACTTCTGAGAAGCATTTTATATGCTACTCCACTTAAACTCACAGTAAGAATTTTCCATTCTTTCTCAAGATTTCTGGAGTTGTATCTTTGCCACACAGAAAAGACTAGGCTATATGGGGGCTACTGCAAGTAAAAAAATTAAATTTCACAATGATATAATAAAGGGAGAGGCCAGGCGCAATGGCTCACACCTGTAATCCCAGCACTTTGGGACGCCAACGCAGGCGGACTACAAGATCAGGAGTTCAAGACCAGCCTGGCCAACATGGTGAAACCCCATCTCTACTAGAAATACAAAAATTAGCTGTGCGTGGTGGCATGCCTCTGTAATCCCAGCTACTCGGGAGGCTGAGGCAGGAGAATCACCTGAACCCGGGAGGTGGAGGTTGCAATGAGCTGAGATCATGCCACTGCCCTCCAGTCTGAGCAACAGAACAAGACTCCCTCTAAAAACAAAAACAAACAAACAAACAAAAAGGGGGGAGGAACCTCCAGATTTCTTCTTCCCTTTATGTTTTTTCATCTTATATTCTCATCTTATATCATCTCCTTTATTTTCATGAGTTGAGCTACCAAGAAAAATATCAACGGCCACTGAATGTATGGCTCCGTCTGAAACTGTCTCCTGAGTTCCAGCTTGGAATTCAAACTGTCCATGTGGAATTCACAACCACCTCAAGCTCAGTGTATACAATAAGGAAAACGATAACTCTTCACATCCTTGGAGAGGAATCCTGTAGAAAAAGTACTCCATTTTCTTAATTGAAGAATGAGAAGCCTCAGTAATGAGATCCCCAAGTCTCTTTTCAACTTTAACATTTTTCTGAGCAAATGGAATCATCTTGTTCTTCATTGTTCTAAAAAGGCCAGAGTGAAAGTTAACCAAGAGGCAGATTTAGATGTCAGATAAAAATGTAGAACTTTTCCCATTAGAGCGACCTCTGAAGGTAGTGAGGCTCTCATCATGTGAGGTAGTTAATTCAGATCAGCTGTGGGAATGCCTTGGTATGGATTTCTCCCTGCAAGAAAAATTGTTCTGGATCTCTGAATTTTTTTTCAACTCTAAAAGTTACACACACACACACACACACACACACACACGTTTCATATATACACATTTTAAATTAAATGTGTAATTTGAATATTTTGCACAGTCATAACTGCAAATTTCGCATAAAAGCCCATCCCACTTGCATGACAAATTTTATAAATTACTATTTCTGTTGTTAATTTTTCCTCCTTTTCTTCAATTAAAAATTAAGTGTACTATATATTTCATCACATTAGACCTCTTAAACTACCTCATTTCTAAATCTCTTTACAATTCTACATAACAAAGTTGTCCCTTTTATCAACTACATCCTGTCCAAGAGTTACTAATGGAGATGATAATGCAGTTCTTGCTGCAGCCGACTTTGGCACTGTGAAAAAAGTAAGGACATCATGCTAACCGATCCAAGCCTGTCCCAAGTAACCTTGGTCACAGGGTCTCATTAATCACAATATATTTTCCATAGCAACAAAATCGCACATTCAATAAAAAGCAATTGCTCTTAGCAAGAGTGAAGCCCCAGGAGGTGGAGCAGGAGAGCATTATTTTTTATAGCAGCTAGAGGACTTAAGTTCTATTAGAAGATAAGGCAGTAGGAAAGCATAGTATAGAAAATGATGGCTTCCTTAGAGCAGGTCCCAAAGGGTAACTGGGCATGTTGGGTGTGGGAGGGGTACACTTTCTATGTCTTTCAAGGTAAGGGAAAATAGTCACGTTTAGAGCTCTGGTGATTGGTCTCATTTGTTACATCCTAACAGTGTCTCATCCTAACAGTGCAATGGGAAGAATCATTATAATAATAACAATGGATAGCATTTAGTAAGTGCCTACTGTGTGTCAGATACTGTACTAAGCACCATACAGGCTTTATCTCATCTAACTTCACAAGAACTCTTTCATGTAAGTCTTATTATCACCATTTTTAAGTTGAGTGAACCAAAGTTTGGTTTGTCCATTATCACAGATGGAAGAAACATCCATCTCCCCAACTCCAGGCCTCACATTTTCAGCCAGTTGGCTCTATTGTCTTCCAAGTCCTGTGCTCTAGTTTATCTCCAATAATGGAATCACTGGGGAAAAATCATTATTAAAGGTTGTTATATCTCTTTGCAATTCATCTGGAGGCTTTAAGCCTTCAAACCAAGACTTGAAAACTTGTGAAAGAGAATGAAAAATGTTCTCAATGAATCAGAAATTGTGGAGTTGTGAAATATGGCCTTGGCCCAAGAAGCTTAGTCTTCTTTAGAATTTTCCACATATGCAACATAAATGGAAATCAGTTTTTCTGGTCCAAATCCCAAGTATTCTGAAGTAATGAAGTTCCAATTGAGCTAGTTAGGGAAACTGTTGTAGAATGTCCTATACAATATCTGTATTGGAATATGATCTTCACATATGAATTGATAATTGTATAGATGCATTGATGGATGCACTTAGATGATGGAAGGAAAAGAGTGTACTTCAGGTTGGTCCTAAAGTTTGGACAGGATGTGGATAGGTGTGGAAATAGAAGTGAAGCTTGAAGTCGCTGATTCTCCTGCATCTCGTTGAGCACAGGGGTATGAATCTCAGTTTGGCTGTTTACTAGCTGTGTAATTTGGGGCAAGTCATTAATTCCTCTGTGCATCACTTTCATTCTTCAAAAATGCATGATAATAGGCCAGGCAGAGTGGCTCATTCCTGTAATCCCAGCTACTTGTGAGACTGAGGCAGGAGAATCGCTTGAGCCTGGGAGGGTGAGGTTGCAGGGAGCCGAGATAGCACCACTGCACTCTAGCCTGGGTGACAGAGTGAGACTCAGTCTCAGAAAAAACAAAACAAAACCCACAAAAGTGCATGATAATAACTTCTACTCTGTTGAAAGAATAAAGTGAAATAATGATCTTCGCAGATCAACTCATGACTGGTTTCATATCACTCAGGGCTCGTATCAACTGTGAGCTCCCCAGTGAAGTCCTTCCTGACCTCCACATGGGGACTCTTAGTTCCTGCCTGCACCGTTCTCTGCTCTATTACCCTGATTTTTTTTTTCCAGATATTTGTCACTCTCTGTAACAGTCGTATATTTATATTTGTTTAGGTGCTTATTGGCTTCACTCAATAAAATGCAATCTGTTGGAGGTTGGGGACCTTGTGCTTTTGTTCACATCTATATCCTTGGTGCTTAGAACAGTGACTGCCAGAGAGTAGATGCCTGATAAATGCTTTTCAATGGCATGCTTGAATGAATGAAAACATGATAACCATTGGGATGTTTGTTAAAATATACAAATGCCCTGGAACCCTAGAGACTGATTCAGAGGCTCATTCTGAGGACTCCAGGAAATGGGAATGTTACAAGTTCTTCATGTGATTCCAATGTGCAACTTGGTTTCAGAACTTTCACATTTATAAAAATTGTCTTTGCCCTCAAGGAACTTTCGATTTTAAAGGGCAGACAATATCACTGCTTAGTGAAGGAATGACAAACATCTCTACCAATTTGATCACCATAGGACCAAACTTGGGCTGCTTTGGCCTTCTGGAACTACAAAGAAAAAAAATAGAAGGACAAAATGCTTTAAAAGAAAGAAGAGAGAGAATAGGGGAGGAAAAAGGCAAAGATCGGGTGAGATGAGTAAGTACACAGTAAGACGCCCCTCTGCAGAGGTCTGTTAGAACAATGATAAAGAAACAAGAAAAAAAAATGCAGAAGAAACAGATGTAGCTGCCAGAAGTTAAATACACATCTGTTAAGAATGCTCTTCTCATATGCAGGGTCAGAAAAATATGTACAAATGTAGCACCTCTCTGATTGACAGAAAAACCTCAGTTCTGGCACTGGGAATCTTGTTTTCTTGACAGCACTTTGTTTTAAAGCTGGAGGCAGAGAAATGTCTTATGCATGTCCTTAAACTGGAAGGCCTTTTGTTCAGGATACTTATACCATTTGCAGATAATGATGTGCATAGCAGTTTCAGCTGTCTGCATATGCATTTTTATGTTTTTTTATGACAGCTCTGCGTAGTGAACTAAAAGGCCATTTAGAACTGTCAGGCACTGACAAGCATTACCCTTTACATTTACAATTCTGTTAGCGTGCATTGTCAGGTGGGCTCACCAGACTGCAGAAATGTGATTTTCTTTGAAACCTATGTATGACTTTAATTTAATACAGCAGCCTCAAAAAAAAAAAAAAAAAAAAAAAAAAAAAAAAAAAAAAAAAAAAAAAAAAGAGAGAGTGTGAGCCAAAGAGAGCTTTATTAAGTATTCTTTTTTCATTAATCTCCTACTTTTTTGTTTTTGTAAGACCCTTCCTTTATTCCTTATTCTTTCTTCCTTGTCTCTTTCTCTTCCCTCTCTATTCTTTCCTTTTTTCTTCCTTCTTCTCTGTAGATTCCTTCATGTCAAGCAGAAGGCAAGTCAGACTAGGGAACTGACTATACCTATCTGAGCCATGCCAGACTCTCTTACTTTCCATTTGGCCTGGGGTTAATTTTCAGTCAAACCAATTTTTAAAAGATGTTTGCCACAATGTAGTGGAATGACTATCTGGATAATGGGAACATGGAAAGAATTCATTTAATCCAGCTAATGACTTATCGTTCCCCACCTGTCTTTGAGAGTCCCTTTTCCTCCCCCAAAACATTTATCTCAACAGTCTGAAAAGCTGTTCCTATAAAAGACACTGGCAAGCACTGGAAGAGAATTGAAAGCAACGTGAAGAGGTGGTTTCGCACTGCAGGATTTTACCATCCACCTGGGGTAGCTGGCCACGTACCTGAAACGGAGAAGTTTCAGCTCAGGCTAGGCTGAAGTGAAATGCTGACATGTATATGCTGACCTGAGACAGATTTGCCAAACAGTGACGAAGCTTCAGTGAGCCCCTCTCACTTGCCTGTCTCCCGTGCATTCTGGAGGTGGTTGGGAGCAGAAGCCAAGTCACAAACAGAATGTACTTTTTAATCAACATTGCTGTTAAACTGCTTCAAGAGACCACAGTGAAGGGAAAGGGCCTGAATTTTCAGTTTCCCTCTTGTACCTTAATTTTGCATTCATAATTTTGTATCCTTTATCTTATAAAGGATTCCCCAAATGGTATAAGCCTCAGGTTCCATCACCCTGGACTTGTCTCTGCTTCTGACAGCAGCTTCTGCAAGTGATTTAGTGAGCAATGTGTTTGGGGCAGTCAAGGTGAATTTTCTTTAAAAAGCTCATCTTCACCTGGCCCTCCATAAAGCGCAGGATTTGGCTCGGTGGAAAGGAGGGCCACGTCGTATCAGCAAATAGAGTTTTAGGAAAATACTGGTTAAAGGGTAAAAGCCTAAAAGCTGGCGTTTTAGGCAATTGACAAGTATTTCTTTTAACTTTTTAAAATTGAGAGATACATAAAGTGCAATGTGCACTAATCTTAAGTGTGTGACTTGACAAAATGTACTGTCCATAAAACCATGGAGCCACATCCAGATCAACATCTATAACAGTTCCAGCTCCTCAGAAAGTTCCTGACTTCTGAGTATAAAATGTGTAATCCCCTCCACCAAATTTTTCAGAAAGGCCAGAAAGACAGGGTAGAGCGTACTGGGAATGCTGAATTTGGTATCAGGAGAGCATATTTTGTGTTGACCCATGAATGGAATGGCTGTTCAGAAAAAGAATCCAACCCAGAGGGGTGGAGAGTTACCCCGCTCCTTCCTTCGCTCTAAGAATAAGAAACACCCTGGCACACAGTTAATGCCCTGATGGCAATGCCCAGCTTTATGTGTGGAGAGCAAAAAGTGTTACCTGTTATCTGGATGGTGACTTGCAATTTTGCTTGTGCCTTACAATTAGAATTGTATAACTTTGGGTTAAGCCTTGCCCTTTGCATTAAGTTATTTGAAAAATCATATTTGCCATCTTCAGTGTGACTGGTGTCATATCAAATTCTAAGAACTTTCTTCAAATTTGCTAATCGATAGCTTTTTTTTTTTTCTGACAAAGCAGTGGGATGAGGCCCCCAGGCTCCTGATAGCAGATAGAGGAGAGAACGAGAGCGCAAAGAGGGAAGCCGAGAGGAGTGATGAAGACTCTGGCTCTGCCATCTACTCAGGCTGTCTTCGCCAGCCACACTGTGAGCCCGGGCTGGTTAACGATTCCTCCTGGAGGAGAAAAGCTAAGAGAGAAAACAAAATCCATACAATGCACTCCCCCTCGGCCCCTCCTCTCTGTCTCCTCTGTGCACTAACCTCCAATGCCCTGCGGGAACCAATTACAGTATTCTAATGAGTGCAGTTTCCAATAACTGCATTTGACGGGCCTATTACCTCCTCATCTCAACTCACCTTTCCCAGCCATGAAGCAGGTGGCCCAGTGCTTGCTCACTGGCCGGGCTTCTCCCAGTGGTCACCAAGGATGCAGGGCCATAAGGATGGCTGTGTGAATCCTGGTGTTCCCAGAATGCAAAGGACTGTGGACCAAGTCGGCAAGGAAATAAGCCAGGCAGGTTGGTGGCTTTGGATGAACATGGTTCACTTGCTTGAAATAGTCTTTGGGGACCAAAATGAAGAGCCATGTTTTTTAGAAAGCCGCTGTGTCCTGGATTTGCTTGTAGAAACGGGGTAAACAGTGGTTTAGAACATGAACATTGGAGTGAGGAAGACTTACCTGAGACTTATTCCCCATCGCTTACTAGCTGCCTGACCTCCAGCAAGTTCCTTCATGTCTGAATGAGCCTGGATTTTATCATCCGTAAAATGGGAATGATAATAACCCCTACTTTGTACAATTGTTTTAAATATTTAAAGAATAGTGCATGCAAAGCCCTTGGCACTTTTTTCCTTGGCTTGCTGAATAATATGGAGCTATTGTTATTCTAACACAGGTTGGGCTAATATAGATGGAAATAAATACACATTTTTATCACTCACTGACAAAGTGAGTGATAAAACTCACTGCCCCTTTTCCCTGGTTCTGCTCTTGTCTCTACCCCTACTGTCTCAGACTCCACTCAGCACTATGGTGTCACCTCTGTTCTATGCAGCCATTATAAAGCGTGTGACTTGGACGTACAGGCACCAAGATACATTAACTGAGAAGGTAAGTTTTTATCTATGATATACATGTATATCTATATATGTAGGTATGGAAATACATGAAAAGGCACTGACCAAGTTAGTGGCACTCCAAGTTATCTTGGAGAAACGGGAATAATGGGAGTAGAGTAGAAAGGAAGATAATTTCACATTTTACTCTTGCTACTCCTGGATTGTCTTTTTTCCTTTTTTTTTTTATTTTTGAGACAGAATCTTGCTGTGTCACCCAGGCTGGAGTGCAGTGGTGCACTCATAGCTCAAGAGGAATCTTGAACTCCTCAGTTCAAGTGATCCTTCCGCCTCAGTCTCCCTCTTTGCTAGAACCACAGGTGTGCACCATCACGTCTGGCTAATTTTCTTTTCGTTTAATTTTTTGTAGAGATGGTGTCTTGCTATGCTACCAGGCTGGTCACATATTCCTGGGCTCAAGCAATCCTCCTGCCTTAGCCTCCCAAAGTGTTGGGATTACTTGCATGGGCCTCGCAGATTGTCTTTTAAATAAGAGTGTATTCAGGGATTACTTGTGCAATTAAAAAAAAGAAGCAATAAAGATGTGTTTAAATGGTCCAAGGTTAGAGGTTGTGGTTTTGTTGCTGTTGGGGCCCTGGAGGTTCCCCATACCCTGCAGGGTCACCCCACTGAGGCACTCCACACCTACCTCTTCCAAAGCACAGCAGGTACCCTCTGCCACTTTGTCATTTATTCCAAGTCTTTCTTTCTTGTCTATTCTCAAGGGACTGTGTCACTCAAGCCTCTGACCTTCTACCTACTGACAGTAAGGGTTTGGGCATTTTATAATCCTTTAAAGTGTTTTTTAAAAGTGAGAGAGGAAGAGAAAAATTGTCTCCAGATTGTTTGGAAGAAAATTCAGATTTACAAATAGGTAAAGTGGAAAGTGACTATTATCTTTATATGAACGTTTGAGAATTCATCCAAGCAGTTCTTTAACTATTTGGCTCCCTTATGCATGTAGAAGAGCTTGCTTACTGCTCATTAGCCATAGCAAGAAGTCAGGGAGGCAGTCAGTTCCCACAACTAAAGATCAATACCCAGTGCAGATCAACATTCTCCAGTGCCAAGCCAAGTCATGAGAACTAGAAATGGGTCTGGAGAATCTGATGGAGCCCCCTTTGCATAGTGCTTTTTGCAGTTTGCAATGATACATTCGAAATTACTCAAGAAATCAGCAGCATCTTTCATAAGAAGATTGCATCCTGTCTAGTCTTCTAAGTATGTGAAAAAGACCACAAGCCCCTTTAGGTGCTTGTTGTCTGGAGGAGAGGGAAGACTAGATGCACAGAGCCATGGTGCCTGACCTAGATTTATGCCCAGGGTGCAAAGCTAAACTCAAAAAGGGGAAGAAATTAGAAAAGTGGAGAGATGGCTGGGCTGTCTCTGAGCCTGCTGAGGGTAAATCGAGGCTTGCTTCCCTTCCTCCATTGTCTGACTCTTTCCTTCCCACCCTCCAGTCTCTCTACTCTCCACCTTCCTGACCCAGAAGCTTTGCACAGACTGTTCCCTGTGCCTTAAACGCTGTTCCCTATGCCTTAAACACTCTTCTCCAGTTGATTGCCTCAGTGACTCCGGCTCACCATCTGGGTTTCGGCGCCCTGTTCAGGGATGCCATCCTTGACCTACCCAAGTGCCCTCCCATTATAAGTTGCTCCTTTGTTATTTTTTCTCATAAACCGGTTGTTTTTCCTCATAGCACATAGCAATCACATTTATAATCACATATTACTTTGTCCATTGAATTTATTTAATCCCTGTTTTTCATGAGATTGTAAGCTCTTTGAAGGTAGGACTCTCATGTAAACTCCCTGTTTGGTGCTTGGCACAGAGTTGGGTATAGTAGATGCTCAATAAATATTTGTTGAATGAAAGGATAAATTAATTAAATTAGTGAATTAATCAATGACTCTAGCTATTCCACAACAAATACTTATAAATCCTCATTTACTTTGCTCCTTTTTTCTGAAAACTCTTCTTCCTTTTCTTTATTTATCTAAATCCTCATCAGCCTCAAAACCCAATAACAAAGATGGTGATAACGTTGATGATATTAACCTCCTCTGGACCACATACTGAGAATTCCATATAAATGGAATTTTATTCGATCTTCATTACTCTATTGTTATTACCAAATATCATATGGCAGCCACTCCAAGACCCTGCAGCGATGCAAGGATTCTGCAGCCTGCATCTTGGAGCCCAGGGGTGCTAGGGAATTGAAAGGTGAGGACAGTGCCCCAGCTCTTTGTGATTTGCACTTGGCATCTCTCTAGGGTGTCTGTGTTTTAAGCTGAAGGGCTGTGGCTGCTGCTGCAGCTTCCTTGCTTTTGTAACTCTCTCCAGCACTCTGGGACTGCTGGATTCTGCTGAGGAGGGAAGAGCAGAGAGAGATTTGTTATTGCTTTTCTGATGCTTTCAGTTACCTGGTCCTTGGGGGGTTGTAGGTAAAGAACAAGAAGTCAGAGATATGCAGTAGACCTAGACTGTTAAAATATAAGGTGGCTGATGAAGAAAGTGGTATGATTTGCTAAGCAATAAAAATTGTTATTTCCACTCTCACTCATGCACTCCATCCCCATCTTCTCCAAAAGCTCCCAAAGTACAGAGGTGAAAGGCAACGGTGTTCTCAGAGGCCAGGCTGCTGTGTTCAAGCAAGCTAGCCTGTGGAGCTCAGCATTTACACTGAGAGCCTCAGTTTCCTCATCTCTAAAATGGACATAAGAATAGTTCATACCCAATAGAGTTTCATGAGGAGTCAATGAGAAAACGTGTGTGAAACCTTCACGTACTGCCCAGTACCACATCACATTTTTAGCAAGTAATAGTTACTATTTTTATTGTTTATTCACTAAATGTCTAAAGTTAAGCACCAGTCTGAATCCAAGCCCAAATGTTTCTGATTCCTAACTGTGTTCTTCTAGAATCACCCCGATCCATTACGTGACTTTTTTGCCTGCACTGTGAGCAGAGAGGGGGAAGAGGAAAGATTAATTAAGAAAGAGTCATAAAAAAAATTCACTGAATATCGAATGGATGTAATATTAACATACGTAATTACTTCTCAACTTCAGAAGCTATAATATCAAAGATAAAAATCATGTCAGCTTCAATCTTTTTCTCATTGTAGATTCAGACCATTACATTAATGACTAACTTTCTGAGCTGTGTAATTTTCTCTTGGAAAGATACCTTTTTTTGAGCTTAAGCACAGAAGCACTTTCCCAGGCACACCCTGGACTTGAGGGTGGCAGAGAAACCTCCCTGTGGAGGCCTCTCCCCTCCCCTCCTACCGCTGCCGTTGTCAGTGGGTCCTCTCCCATCTGGAGGAAACAAAAGGCAATTAATCACACAGGCAGCCAAGCCTTGCCTTTGGCCTGGCTGTGGAGCTGGCTCCCAGGACTTCAGCAGGAGGTGGGAGCTATGTATGAGCAAGCTACTCAGTGTCCCTAATTCAGAGACTGTTCCAGTAGGTACCAGAAACCACAAGCCTTCTGGGCTGGGCTTGTTCCTAGAGAAGAGGTCCCCATGTCACTTGAAACTAGGCTCTTGTTCATTTTAAACAGGTGCTGTCACTCCCACCTCTTGTCTTGGATCTCTGGCCTGGACCCTCCAACTATATGAGACAGGACAGAGTCTGTCCGTGGGAATTACAGTGTAGAATCCTCTCCCTAGAACTAAGTCACTGCCTCCTCCTCAGTAGTAAGAAATGAAAAGCATCCTAAGGGTTTTTGCCATATAGGGTGGAAGCATAAATCCTTTTCAGTTCTTCTCTTTTTTCAGCACCTCAGGATAGAACCAGGGCAAGGAGGAAAACCCCATTCTTCAGATAAAGAAATTGCCCAATGTCAACATTGTTCCTAAATAGAACAAGAAGTTCAGTGGTCTAACTCCTTTTGCAGCCCCCTGAAACAGTGAGTCAAAGGGGAGGGAAAAAAAGATTTTTTAAATTTATATTTTATTTTATTTTATTTTAGTGCCCATCTCTACTCAAGGCCATCCCTCTAGTTCCTCCTTTCATTAGGTGGCCAGTTCTGCCCCTGGCTGCTCAGAGCACCTCCTCCCCAAAGAAACATCTTTCTTTCTTCTAGGCTTCTCTCCTCTTGCTATTCCTGTGTCAGGTACAAACTTTTTCCTGGCCTCTTTGGTTCTTTTAGCTCTGACTCAGGAAACTAACTATAGAAATATAATTTGCCATTGGTTCACCTATTGCCCCATCACACAGAAATGCCAAAGAGTTTAAGATGGGCTAGCCGGGCACGGTGGCTCACTCCTGTAATACCAGCACTTTGGGAGGCTGAGGCTGGCGCATCACGAGGTCAGGAGTTCAAGATCAGCTTGACCAACATGGTGAAACCCCGTCTCTACTAAACATACAAAAATTAGCTGGGTGTGAGGGCACATACCTGTAATCCCAGCTACTCGGGAGGCTAAGGCAGGAGAATCGCCTGAACCTAGGAGGCAGAGGTTGAAGTGACCCAAGGTCGTACCACTGCACTCCAGCTTGGGCAAGATGGGCTGACTTATAATTGGGGGGGCTACATAAAACACAGTCCTCCCCAAAATTAGAAATGTTAATGGAAAGCAGCTGAAACTGAATTTTCCAGAGCAGTTTGTGTGATTTTACCTGGGATGGTGTACCCTGAGTCCTGAGGTATTCTGCACAGAGAAAAGAAACAGTGCTTCCCCCCCCCCCTTCAAATCAAGTCTATCCCCGACTTGGAACAAGTGTAAAAATGGAGACTCGTGTGCTGTATGTCCAAATATTTAATAACTCCAGCTAGCTACTAAATAAAATTATCCTGTTATTACTTTCATAACATCCTATAAGGCTACATTCTAAGTGAGAATCCTTGGACTCCCTGGAATTTGCATCAGATCATGAAAAAGCAAAGAAAGTTGACTCACGGCTCCTGTTCCCCAGCCCCCTTACCATCTCTTCACTCACCCAATTTGTTCCACATTGCGAAAGGCTTCATGTACACCACATTTAACCTTGTTTAAGTCCATTGCCCCAACAACTGCCCTGGCTCAGGCCTTGTGATGCAGATGCTTATGCATATGTTCCTTCCGCTCAAGAGAACAGACTAAGGAAACAGGCCTATTCAGGCTTTGAAGGTGGGCTCAGTCATTTGGGCAGAAAATTCTAGTGTCCCTGGTATCCACAGTGTGGCCCGGATGGTAATGTGGCATAGGCTGCAGATGGGCACACTTTCATGGCTCTGTGGACAAGGTCCAGGAAGGCACCCTCTACAGCTCAGGGCCCAGAGCAGGGTTTTTCTTGCCTAGGTCTAATGACAGTATGAAATTAAAGGGTAGATATGCCATGTTATATGCATGCATTTGCAATCCAGCTGCATCTCATGTGTGCAACTCTACGTAGGATAGTCTAAGTTGTTTAAATGCAGACACTTTTTGATTTGACAATGATAAATGAGTATACTGGGCAAACAAGAGGTGGATAGGCCAATGAGCTCACACTAAGATAGGTTGTAACACTCCCAGATAGCACTGACCAACACATAGTTGGCACTTAATAAATGCATTTTGTGTAAATAAATGAATGACCAATAGGAATTTTATAAAGGGTTTCATATATGAACAGAGAGATCTCTGATGGATATTTCAGGCACTAATAGCAGACAAAAGAAATGTTGATTGATTTTCAAACTTCAAGAAGCACCTCCTTATTAGAGGAGATCCCTCTATATTACCAATAACACAAGCTTTTTCAGCTAGTAAAGCATTTACAACTGCACTGAGGGCCCAGAGAATATATGCATGATGCTACCAAATAAGATATATATATATTTTGTTTGTTTGTTTGTTTTCGTGGGTTTTTTTTTTTTTTTTTTTTTGTTTTGTGGGTTTTTTTTTTTTTTTTTTTTTTTTTGAGACGGAGTCTCACTGTGTTGCCCAGGCTGGAGAGCAGTGGCATGATCTCGGTTCACTGCAAGCTGCGCCTTCCGGGTTCACACCTTTCTCCTGCCTCAGCCTCCTGAGTAGCTGGGACTACAGGCGCCCGCCACCATGCCTGGCTAATGTTTTTGTATTTTTAGTAGAGACGGGGTTTCACCGTGTTAGCCAGAATGGTCTCTATCTCCTGACTTCGTGATCCACCCACCTCGGCCTCCCAAAGTGCTGGGATTACAAGTGTGAGCCACTGCACCCGGCCCCAAATAAGATACTTCTAAAGCAGGGTTTCTTGACCTATGGTCACCATTGACACTTTGTTATGAGAGACTGTCCTCCATGTTGTGAGATGTTTAGCAGCATCTTTGGCTTCCACTCACTGGATGCCAGTAACATTGCCCTCCTATTGTAACAACTGAAAATGTTCCCGGGTATTGCCAAATGTTCTCAGGGGGGTAAAATCACCACTGCTCTTAACTGATTCTAGATAGCTTGGCATCATCACCCAGCCAGAGTAAATACCAAGCTGGAATCACAGCAGGCTTTGGTTGCATCCAGGTTTATTGTCAATGGAAAATGAGAGTCAGGGGAAGTCAAACTAATGTTGTGGTTTTCTTTGTTTCATCAGTCTCCTAGATAGTATCACAAATGGTTATTTTAAGTTAAAAAAACTAAAATGAAGAGTAATGATGTTTAAATCTCTTACAGCCATAGCGCTACTAATTTCTGGTTTTTGGTTTTTTAGTGCTAGGGAATGAGCCAGCACTCATTGAATGTGCTAAAAGTTCAAATGTAGAATGAGATAAACAGAATGAGAAAGCATCTGCCAAAAGCATCTCCATTCGAGTCTCAATTCTCAATGATGCAAGCTTTTTGGCAGATTCAGGAAGGGTTATGTGGTGCAGAGGCAGCCCCCCATTTCCATGGACATTTGCTAGGTCTTTTTCTTCTGCTGGCCCTTCATCTCTGCTTCTTCCTATATCAAAACAGGAAGTTGTGACTTAGTGACTTATTATATGCACATGTGTGCCTGTCATGACGTGCTGGAACTTCATGAAGCTGTAGATGTTGTTTTGGGTTCTAGAAATCCCCAGGATGTAATTAGCCATATTTACTTGTATCCCAAGAACAAAATTATTTATGCATGAGAACACACCGTTTTGCCTCTTCTCCACTTTTTCTGAGCAGGAAAAAAACATTTCTTGCTAAGTTAGCTTCCAGAATCTTTTTGTGGTTGAGAATCTAGTTAGTTAAATTAAAGGAGGAGTTAATTTAAACTATATAATAGAAAGCCAGAGTGGGTAGGAGATAGAAAAGCTGTATTGACTGCGTATTGATGAAAATGCTTAGAAGAAGAAGAGAAGGGAGAATATCTGGAGGAATTGCTGCCATACACATGGAACATACTACTGATGGTCAGAAGTATTTTTAATTCTTTAAAATATTTTAATTTTAAAATTTAAAATATTTTAGGTATTTTGCCACACATTAAGACCACTCTGATTAAATAATAGAAGTGCTTGAAATTATAATTTAAGGCCGGACACAGTGGCTTATGCCTGTAATCTTAGAACTTTGGGAGGCCGAGGCAGGAGGATCACTTGAGATCAGGAGTTTGAGACCAGCCTGGTCAACATGGTGAAATCCCATCTCTACTAAAAATATAAAAATTAGTCAGGCTTGGCGGCAGGTGCCCATAATCCCAGCTACTCAGGAGGCTGAGGCATGAGAATCGCTTGAACTAGGGAGGTAGAGGTTGCAGTGAGCTCAGATCATGTCACTGCACTCTAGCCTGGGTGACAGAGTGAGACTCGGTCTCAAAATAAACAAATAAAAGCATGAATGAATAAATAAATTAAATTACAATTTAACTGCAGAATATAAGGTTTTTTCTTTTATTATACTTTATGTTCTAGGGTACATGTGCACAACATGCAGGTTTGTTACATATGTATACATGTGCCATGTTGTTGTGCTGCTCCCATTGACTCGTCATTTACATTAAGTATATCTCCTAATGCTGTCTCTCCCCTCTCCCCCCACCCCACAACAGGCCCCGGTGTGTGTTGTTCCCCTTCCTGTGTCCAAGTGTTCTCATTGTTCAATTCCCACCCATGAGTGAGAACATGCAGTGTTTGGTTTTCTGTTCTTGGGATAGTTTGCTGAGAATGATGGTTTCCACCTGCATCCATATCCCTACAAAGGACATGAACTCATCCTTTTTTATGGCTGCATAGTATTCCATAGTGTACATGTGCCACATTTTCTTAATCCAATCTGTCATTGGTGGACATTTGGGTTGGTTCCAAGTTTTTGCTATTGTGAATAGTGCCACAATAAACATACATGTGCATGTGTCTTTATAGCAGCATGATTTATAATCCTTTGGGTATATACCCAGTAATGGGATGGCTGGGTCAAATGGTATTTCTAGTTCTAGATCCTTGAGGAATCGCCACACTGTCTTCCACAATGGTTGAACTAGTTTACAGTCCCACCAACAGTGTAAAAGTGTTCCTATTTCTCCACATCCTCTCCAGCACCTGTTGTTTCCTGACTTTTTAATGATCACCATTCTAACTGGTATGAGATAGTATCTCATTGTGGTTTTGATTTGCATTTCTCTGATGGCCAGTGATGATGAGCATTTTTTTCATGTGTCTGTTGGCTGCATAAATGTCTTCTTTTGAGAAGTATCTGTTCATATCCTTCGCCCACTTTTTGATGGGGTTGTTTGTTTTTTTCTTGTAAATTTGTTTGAGTTCTTTGTAGGCTCTGGATATTAGCTCTTTGTCCGATGAGTAGATTGCAAAAATTTTCTGCCATTCTGTAGGTTGCCTATGTATATATGGTTTCTTTTTAAAAATTAAGTAATGCAATACAGAGACTGAGTCCTATGGTCCTGGGCTAATGAATGGACATCATTTGGAAGTGACTGTACTAACTTCCCTGTCAGGTGAACCTTCACAGCTACTGTGAGTCCAGTATTTTACATGTAGTCTCTCTCTCTCTTAATTTGGTGCTTTGGACAAGAGGGCTGGGAAAAGATTTCTCAATCAATATGATATCTACCACATTATTCATCAATTACAAATTCATTTAATAACTACCATGTAACAGTACTGTGTGAGATCCTGGTGACACAAAGAAGAGGGAGACAGAGCCCCTGTCTTCAAAGAGCTTTCAGTCTTGTCTGTAAGTAATTTATTTAAAATATGTATGGTAACACACATACAAGCTAAATGTGTGTTGCCAAATGAACCTGGTATTTTAATAGTATTAAAACCTATTCCAAAAGTAGAATTTCCAACCAAATTAGATGAATGTATACAATGTGAATAACTTCATTAGGAACTATTTCAAACCTCACAATTTCTGGATATATCTGGAATAACAGGATTCAGAAAGATGTTTATTACATATTTATTACACTCTGTACTTTCCTTGCTGAATCTGATACCACTCCAGAAATGAACAACAGACCTTTCTAACATGGTGACTCAGAGTCAGAATCCACACAATTTCAGGAGCAGAGCAGGCAGATGAGAAAGCGTCTCACTCTGAAGCAATGCCTTCCATTGTTTTTCAGGCGGATGCCACATCAAACTCAAACTCTTCAACTGATCCCTAAATTAACTGTGGGAAGGAACTTTCTGTCTTTTTCTCTCTGGATCTGGGGACATGTTATATTCTATTAGCAGTCTCTCTGATTTTTCATCTAAAGCCCTTCCCTTGCCTTGGATATTGGCTAACATTTTCCACTGGTCAGAAACTCTGTTTATACAGCTGATCAAGTTAATGGTTCATCTACTCTGCTCCGTAGGCACTCCAATTCTACCGTCATCATAACTAGGACTGGTTATTTTGTTCGGCAGAATTATTTCAGTAATATAAGATAACCAAATTAGATTGGTGATCGATTAGTTTGTTCAGTACTCATCCCAGTAAATAAAACCAAACAGACTCCAAATGGCTGAAATGCTATTGCAGCAGAGATGCAGTGTGAATCAAAGCTTAGAGACCTCAGGGAATTTCATAAAATCCTACTCTGCAACCAGATGATTGTCCTATAATAAATACTGTCTGCCAAAGACTCACACATTTCCTCCTTTCTCAGTGGTATGGGTTAGCATTCTATGCTACATAGATTAAAAATACCACCATTTATAAAGTTGCTTTTGAAAACCACTAGATTCAAAGAGGAGTTCAAAGGCCTAAATGATGCTGCCTCAAATTGATTAATAGTTGCTCATTTTTCTATTCCCATTTCTTTGTAAATGCTGATATAGGAAAAATTTGGAGCATCATCACGATCTCTGTATTAATGAATACAGCAGATTGAATATCTGCTGAATCATAAATAACTGAATTTTGTTTTTAAATATCTTCCTCTTATTTGAAGGAAAAAGACTTTTTTAAAAAAGGAAAACATCTAAGATGCAATGGAGAATGTATCAATAAACTTTGAAATGTATTTTCTTTAGTGAAAAAAAAGTCTAAGTTTCAGAGAGAGCTTTGCCGCTGACTTCCTGTGTGCGCTTAAAATATGTAGCTTTACACTGTATGTGGTAGCACTTTGCAAAGTCTAAGAAGACATTATAAAGCATGAGACTGCTAGCGAAGCTTCTTAAATTGTGGGATGCATTGCTGGTGAGATGAGAGACACCTGTCAGTGTCCAGGGGTTTGCTTTTGGAAATGAATATTAAATGGTATTAAACTACATAGTAGGAAAGTTATTCCTTTTTCAATTCTCAATTACCTTTTCTGATTTCTTCAAAGAGCAAGTCTTCCTGTGATGCCAACATGTCCTCACCACCTCAACACTGGCTAAACTTCCTTACCATAAAGAGAGAGTGAACCTCAACCTCAGGCATGGAGCCTTGAATGAGAGAGGACATGTATTTAACTAGATTTTAATATCACAGTTTAGTTTTCCTTGCTCATGTTTTGTGATTTTGTTTTTAGGTTTTGTTTTTTTGGGGGGGGGAGGGGACAGGGTCTCTCTTTGTTGCCGAGGCTGGGGTGCAGTGGCACAATCATGGCTCACAGGCGCCTGGGCCTCCCAGGAGCTCAAGCAATCCTTCCACTTCAGCCCCCTTTGAGTAGCTGGGACTTACAGGCACACACCACCACATTTGGCTAATTTCTTAATTTTTGTAGACACAGGATCTTACTATGTTGCCCAGGCTAGTCTTGAACTCCCACCTCAAGCAATCCTCCCACCTCAGCCTCCCAAAGCTCTGGGTTTACAGGCATGAACCACCGTGGCCAGCCTGCTCATATGTTTTTGTGGTAAACTCCTTAATGACCAATGGTAATGCCTTCCCATTAATAGCAGTTATATAAAGTTACATTTCTATGTAAATTTATCTATGTGAAAAAAGAGCCATTTTAAAGAAAATGTTGAATAAATAATAGTCAAGTGATATGTGAATTTGGCAAAATTTGTGAATGTTATATGAATATGTTTGAAGCTTGGGAGCACATGTGGAACACATAGGCCAAGACTTAATATGTGTTGTTTTGAAGATAGTTAATCCTTTTTTTAATGTTGCTTTGTTTCATCCCTCACCATCCTTAAACAGTTCTTACAAAGAAACATTAGAAATAGAGGAAGGAAATTGGAACTTTCAGCTGCCATTTTAACTTTCACTGATAAACCCATTTGCTGGGAGAATTTAGGCACTGGAATCCCACTTAAATCTTCTAAACTTTTCAAACACTAAAAATTGACAGCATTGACTGAGCTAAAGAGATATTCTCCTCCCCAAGAGTCCAGTTTGTGTCATTAACCTTGGAAAGGGACACATACATGCAATATATCAACCTTGGACAGAATGGACTTCAACATGTGGATGAAATTCATCTTGTTCTGTTCTCTAGGGACCACGTGAATTTGTGAACAATTACAATTTTGAAGAAGTTGTGGGTAAGCTAATCCCCTGTGATCACAGCATTTTCTCACCCATGTTTCTCTTCTCTCTCTCTCTCTCTCTCCTCTTTCTCTCTCTCTCAATGGGGAATGGAGTAGAAAAATATTTTCAAAGAGTTGGGTTGGAACAAGAAGCATGGAAAATTTGTTCGTTGGTTTTAAAATACTGTTTCTGAAAATTTATGGATGAGTGCAATTTAGAAAAGTGAGGAAATTACATGATGACATTCAGGCAACTTGTGAGCCTATTTTTTTCCATATAATGTTGTGCTGAATAAAATCACAAAGTAATGATTTCCACTTGTTAATAAATAATTCTTGCTTGAAGTGAGGAAGTCTTTAAGAAGGAGAAGAAATAATCATAATCATAATAAAAGCCAGTAGGATCATCTTCATTCCTTTTAAATATGTTCAACTCCAACCCTGGAAAAGTTAACTAAACCTCATCTCAACATTAAATGCTGCCTCTCCTATGGGTTTTTTTTTTAATTGGTGTATCTTTTTTTCCTACAGTCTTCAAGCCTGTGTTTATATAATTATTGTCACAAATGTAGGTATTTGACACTTTAATAACATATTACTGCACTTGAAGGAAAACACGCCCTTCTGCACGATTCTTCTTGCCTGGGTGTAGGGCTCTTCTTTGGAGCAGATGTTCATTGCTGTTACGAAAGGGCTTTAGAATGCTGGATTCAGATGAAGCTGGGAGGCAAGCGCCAATTATGTCATATAGTGTCAGTGCCCAGTTACAACACTCACATAATCATCTTTTTTATATTTTAATTTTTTAGCTTTAATTATTCCCATGTATACTTCAGGGCTCTTTTATGGAAAGCTGGGATTTGAGTTGCTTTTGTGTTTTCACCTAAACAGGACAAGGAATGTTTTCGTGGTCTGATTTTAAAAGAGTGTTAGGAATGTCTTGCAACAAACAAAACCCAAACCTGTCCTATAGCCTGGTCACTGAGGGCTGATACTATGTTTTTTATGTCTAGTATGCCTAGGTTTCAAATAAATTTGTGTCAAATTAACTAATCAAGTAAATAAACCAACAACATTTTCTATTTTTTTAGTCAGCTTAATGATACACCTTCCCTATTTCTTCCATTCTTGGAGACTGGAACTATTCATATTCACATGACCTGGAAAATGAAATATGCCTGGTTCCCTCAAAGCAGGGCTGTTTAATCTTTAACTCCTAGCCCCATGCTCTTTGCACAGCATTCTTTCTTTATTTATTTTATTATACTTTAAGTTCTGGGATAAATGTGCAGAACATGCTGATTTTACAGAGGTATACACATACCATGGTGGTTTGCTGCATCCATCAACCCATCATCTACATTAGGTATTCCTCCTAATGCTATCCCTCCCCTAGCTCCCCTTGCCCCAATAGGCTCTGGTATATAATGTTCCCCTCCCTGTGTCCATGTGTTATCATTGTTCAACTCCCACTTGTAAGTGAGAATATGCAATGTTTGGTTTTCTGTTCCTGTCTTAGTCTGCTGCGAATGATGGTTTCCAATTTCCTCTATGTCTCTGCAAGGACATGAACTCATCTTTTTTATCATTGCATAGTATTCCATGGTGTATATGTGCCTCATTTTCTATTTCCAGTCTATCATTGATGGGCATTTGGGATGGTTCCAAGTCTTTGCTATTGTGAACAGCACTGTAATAAACATACATGTGCATGTGTCTTTATAGCAGAATGATTTATAATCCTTTGGGTAAATACCCAGTAATGGGATTGCCAGGACAAATGGTATTTCTGGTTCTAGATCCTTGAGGAATCACCACACTGTCTTCCACAATGGTTGAACTAATTTACACTCCCACCAACAGTGTAAAAGCGTTCCTGTTTCTCCACATCCTCTCCAGCATTTGTTGTTTGTTGACTTTTAATGATCAACATTCTAACTGGCATGAGATCATAATTCATTGTGGTTTTGATTTGCATTTATCTAATGACCAGTGACGATGAGCTTTTTTTTCATATGTTTGTTGGCTACATAAATGTCTTCTTTTATATGATGGAAGTGTCTGTTCATATCCTTTGCCTGCTTTTGATGGGGTTGTTGGTTTATTTCTTGTAAATTTGTTTAAGTTCTTTGTAAATTCTGGATGTTAGCCCTTTGTCAGNCTCACCCATGTTTCTCTTCTCTCTCTCTCTCTCTCTCCTCTTTCTCTCTCTCTCAATGGGGAATGGAGTAGAAAAATATTTTCAAAGAGTTGGGTTGGAACAAGAAGCATGGAAAATTTGTTCGTTGGTTTTTAAAATACTGTTTCTGAAAATTTATGGATGAGTGCAATTTAGAAAAAGTGAGGAAATTACATGATGACATTCAGGCAACTTGTGAGCCTATTTTTTTCCATATAATGTTGTGCTGAATAAAATCACAAAGTAATGATTTCCACTTGTTAATAAATAATTCTTGCTTGAAGTGAGGAAGTCTTTAAGAAGGAGAAGAAATAATCATAATCATAATAAAAGCCAGTAGGATCATCTTCATTCCTTTTAAATATGTTCAACTCCAACCCTGGAAAAGTTAACTAAACCTCATCTCAACATTAAATGCTGCCTCTCCTATGGGTTTTTTTTTTTAATTGGTGTATCTTTTTTTCCTACAGTCTTCAAGCCTGTGTTTATATAATTATTGTCACAAATGTAGGTATTTGACACTTTAATAACATATTACTGCACTTGAAGGAAAACACGCCCTTCTGCACGATTCTTCTTGCCTGGGTGTAGGGCTCTTCTTTGGAGCAGATGTTCATTGCTGTTACGAAAGGGCTTTAGAATGCTGGATTCAGATGAAGCTGGGAGGCAAGCGCCAATTATGTCATATAGTGTCAGTGCCCAGTTACAACACTCACATAATCATCTTTTTTATATTTTTAATTTTTTAGCTTTAATTATTCCCATGTATACTTCAGGGCTCTTTTTATGGAAAGCTGGGATTTGAGTTGCTTTTGTGTTTTTCACCTAAACAGGACAAGGAATGTTTTCGTGGTCTGATTTTTAAAAGAGTGTTAGGAATGTCTTGCAACAAACAAAAACCCAAACCTGTCCTATAGCCTGGTCACTGAGGGCTGATACTATGTTTTTTATGTCTAGTATGCCTAGGTTTCAAATAAATTTGTGTCAAATTAACTAATCAAGTAAATAAACCAACAACATTTTTCTATTTTTTTAGTCAGCTTAATGATACACCTTCCCTATTTCTTCCATTCTTGGAGACTGGAACTATTCATATTCACATGACCTGGAAAAATGAAATATGCCTGGTTCCCTCAAAGCAGGGCTGTTTAATCTTTAACTCCTAGCCCCATGCTCTTTGCACAGCATTCTTTCTTTATTTATTTTTATTATACTTTAAGTTCTGGGATAAATGTGCAGAACATGCTGATTTTTACAGAGGTATACACATACCATGGTGGTTTGCTGCATCCATCAACCCATCATCTACATTAGGTATTCCTCCTAATGCTATCCCTCCCCTAGCTCCCCTTGCCCCAATAGGCTCTGGTATATAATGTTCCCCTCCCTGTGTCCATGTGTTATCATTGTTCAACTCCCACTTGTAAGTGAGAATATGCAATGTTTGGTTTTCTGTTCCTGTCTTAGTCTGCTGCGAATGATGGTTTCCAATTTCCTCTATGTCTCTGCAAGGACATGAACTCATCTTTTTTATCATTGCATAGTATTCCATGGTGTATATGTGCCTCATTTTCTATTTCCAGTCTATCATTGATGGGCATTTGGGATGGTTCCAAGTCTTTGCTATTGTGAACAGCACTGTAATAAACATACATGTGCATGTGTCTTTATAGCAGAATGATTTATAATCCTTTGGGTAAATACCCAGTAATGGGATTGCCAGGACAAATGGTATTTCTGGTTCTAGATCCTTGAGGAATCACCACACTGTCTTCCACAATGGTTGAACTAATTTACACTCCCACCAACAGTGTAAAAGCGTTCCTGTTTCTCCACATCCTCTCCAGCATTTGTTGTTTGTTGACTTTTTAATGATCAACATTCTAACTGGCATGAGATCATAATTCATTGTGGTTTTGATTTGCATTTATCTAATGACCAGTGACGATGAGCTTTTTTTTTCATATGTTTGTTGGCTACATAAATGTC
Source organism: Rhinopithecus bieti (assembly GCF_001698545.2). Taxonomy (NCBI): domain Eukaryota; kingdom Metazoa; phylum Chordata; class Mammalia; order Primates; family Cercopithecidae; genus Rhinopithecus; species Rhinopithecus bieti. The sequence goes on along the minus strand of NW_016828394.1, from coordinate 616,831 downwards.
TTCTTTTATATGATGGAAGTGTCTGTTCATATCCTTTGCCTGCTTTTTGATGGGGTTGTTGGTTTATTTCTTGTAAATTTGTTTAAGTTCTTTGTAAATTCTGGATGTTAGCCCTTTGTCAGATGGATAGATTGCAAAAATTTTCTTCCATTCTGTAGGTTGCCTGTTCACTCTGATGATAGTTTCTTTTGCTGTGTAGAAGCTTTTAGTTTAATTTGATCCCATTTGTCAATTTTGGCTTTCATTGTCATTGCTTTTGGTGTTTTAGTCACGAAGTCTTTGACCATGCCTATGTCCTGAATGTTATTGCCTAGGTTTTCTTCTAGGGTTTTTATGGTTTCAGGTCTTACGCTTACTTCTTTAATCCATCTTGAGTTAATGTTTGTGTAAGGTGTAAGGGAAGGGGTCCAGTTTCAGTTTTCTGCATATGGCTAGCCAGTTTTCCCAACACCATTTATTAAATAGGGAATCCTTTCCCCATTGCTTATTTTTATCAGGTTTGTCAAAGATCAGATGGTTGTAGATGTGTGTCATTATTTCTGAGGCCTCTGTTCTGTTCCATTGGTCTTTGGTACTACTACCTTGCTGTTTTGGGTACTGTAGCCTTATAGCATAGTTTGAAGTCAGGTAGCATCACGTGTCCAGCTTTGTTCTTTTTGCTTAGGATTGTCTTGGCTATATGAACTCTTTTTTTGGTTCCACAATATTGATTCTTCCTATCCATGAGCATGGAATGTTTTTCTAATTGTTTACGTCCTCTCTTATTTCCTTGAGCAGTGGTTTGTAGTTCCTGAAGAGGTCCTTCATATCCCTTGTAAGTTGTATTCCTAGGTATTTTATTCTCTTTGTAGCAATTGTGAATGGGAGTTCACTCATGATTTGGCTCTCTGTTTGTCTGTTACTGGTGTGTAAGAATGCTTGTGATTTCTGCACATTGATTTTGTATCCTGAGACTTTGCTGAAGTTGCTTATCTGCTTACGGAGATTTGGGTCTGAGATGATGGGGTTTTCTAAATATACAATCATGTCCTCTGCAAACAGAGACAATTTTACTTCCTCTCTTCCTATTCAAATATCTTTCTCTTGCCTGATTGCCCTGGCCTGGCCAGAACTTCCAATACTATGTTGAATAGGAGTGGTGAGAGAGGGCATCCTTGTCTTCTGCTGGTTTTCAAAGAGAATGCTTCCAGCATTTGCTCATTCAGTATAATATTGGCTGTGGGTTTGTCATAAATAGCTCTTAATATTTTGAGATACATTCCATCAATACCTAGTTTATTGAGAGTTTTTAGCATGAAGCCATGTTGAATTTTATCAAAGGCCTTTACTGCATATATTGATGTAATCATGTGGTTTTTGTCATTGGCTCTGTTTATATGATGGATTACTTTTATTGATTTGTGTATGTTGAACCAGCCTTGCATCCCAGGGATGAAACCAACTTGATCGTTGTGGATAAGTTTTTTGATGTGCTGCTGGATTCAGTTTGCCAGTATTTTATTGAGGATTTTCACAACGATGTTCATCAGGGATACTGCCCTGAAATTTTCTTTTTTTGTTGTTGTGTCTCTGCCAGGTTTTGGTATCAGGATGATGCTGACCTCATAAAATGAGTTAGGGAGGAGTCCCTCTTTTTCTATTGTTTGGAAGAGTTTCAGAAGGAATGGTGCCAGCTCCTCTTTGTACCTCTGGTAGAATTTGGCTGTGAATCCATCTGGTCCTGGGCTTTCTTTGATTGGTAGGCTATTAATTACTTCCTCAATTTCAGAGCTTGTTTTTGGTCTATTCAGAGATTCGACTTCTTCCTGGTTTAGTCTTGGGAGGGTGTATGTGTCCAGGAATTTGTCCATTTCTTCTAGATTTTCTAGTGTATTTGCATAGAGGTGATGGTAGTTTGTATTTCTGTAGGATCAGTGGTGATATCCCTTTATCATTTTTATTGTGTCTATTTGATCCTTCTCTCTTTTCTTCTTTAGTAGTCTGGATAGTGGTCTACCTATTTTGTTAATCTTTTCAGAAAACCAGCTTCTGGATTCACTGATTTTTTTGAAGGAGTTTTCGTGTCTCTATTTCCTTCAGTACTGCTCTGATCTTAGTTATTTCTTGTCTTCTGCTAGCTTTTGAATTTGTTTGCTCTTGCTTCTCTACTTCTCTTAATTGTGATGTTAGGGTGTTGATTTTAGATCTATTCTGCGTTCTGTAGGCATTTAGTGCTATAAATTTCCCTCTAAATACTGCTTTAGCTTGTCCCAGAGATTCTGATATGTTGTGTCTTTGTTCTCATTGGTTTCAAATAACTTATTTATTTCTGGCTTAATTTCATCATTTACCCAGCAGTCATTCAAGAGCAAGTTGTTCAGTTTCCATGAAGTTGTGTGGTTTTGAGGGAGTTTCTTAATCCTGAGTTCTAATTTGATTGCACTGTGGTCTGAGAGACTGTTTGTTATGTTTTCCATTATTTTGCATTTGCTGAGGAGTGTTTTACTTGCAAGTATGTGGTCAGTTTTAGAATAAGTGAGATGTAGTACTGAGAAGAATGTATATTCTGTTGATTTGGGGTGGAGAGTTCTGCAGATGCCTATTAGGTCTGAACAAGCATTTATTTTTAAGGGACAGAGTTTCAGTCTTGCCCGGGCAGAGTACAGTGGCAAGATCATAACTCACTGCAGCCTTGACCTCCTAGGCTCAAGCAATCTTCCTGTCTCAGACTTCCAAGTAGATAGAACTAGAGGCATGCACCACCACATCATTCTACTTTTTATCTTTTAATTTTTTGTATAGATAGGGTCTTACTGTGTTGCCCAGGCTGGTATCAAATTTCAGGGCTCAAGCAGTCCTCCCACACTGGCCTCCAAAAGTCCTGGAATTTTAGGCAGAAGCTACAGTGCCCAACCTGCATTAATGTATTTACTTTCTATTCAATTTAGTGAACACTTTCTATAGGCTGCCTAATATTTAATTTTCATTCATATAAATCCTCACAACTTTACTGGAACATCCTAGAGGGCAGAGACAGGATCATATACTTTTGATGACTTCATGAAATGCATCAATACTCAAGTGAAAGCATTTTACACATGCTTTTACTTTCCTATCAGAAACAGTTAAAACAAAGCTTTAAAAAAATAAACTAGGTATTGATGGAACATATCTCAAAATAATAGGAACTATTTATGACAAGCCCACAGCCAATAGCATACTGAATGGGCAAAAGCTGGGAGCATTCCCTTTGAAAACCCGCACAAGGCAAGGATACCTTCTCTCTCCACTCCCAGCCAACATAGCATTGGATGTTCTGGCCAGAAAAATCAGGCAAGAGAAAGAAATAAAGGGTATTCACATCCCTTGTAAGTTGTATTCCTAGATATTTTACTCTCTTTGTAGCAATTGTGAATGGGAGTGTACTCATGATTTGGCTCTCTGTTTGTCTATTATTGGTGTATAGAAGTACTTGTGATTTTTGCACATTGATTTTGTATCCTGAGTGAATTAAATCTTTCCCATAATTAATAGCACTAATTGAGTCTTACCCACAATCCAAGAGTATATGGCTATCCCCATTTAAAGATGAGGAAACTGAGGCTCAGAGCAGTTAAGTAGTCCAGGGTCACACAGTTGATAAGTTGCAAAGCAAGGATTTAGCTCCAAAGACTTTGTTCTATAAAATGCTGGATGAGGGACTTGTTGCAGAGGAATGGGTTTCATGAGTCAGTGATGTCATTCGACCCGTGACCTAGAGTTGTTCAATATGAAAACCAACACTTTGAGGGAGTTGTACTAGAAAACCTCATCCAGAAGGAATTTTTGCTCATTTCAGTCTAGGTACATTCTCCCAGTCCATCTGATTTGGCTTTCCGCAGAAACCTGGGCAACTGTTTGGTATATAACAATTGGTACTTTTCCACTAAGAGTCAACCCTACCTCCTAACAGGATGGGCACAACTGGACTGCCCTGCTTTTGGCAATACAAAAGATTGGGTCAGCTGAGGCTGGCCAGCAAAGCCCAGCTTTTCAGGGGACTGGGAGGCAAGGCAACCCCAAGTCTCTGGCTCAAATGGGAGACTTCCTAAGCTTCTCAAAAGGTCTCTCCTTGAAAACCTATGCATCTACTCCTCCTAAAAAGCTGCAGGGAATGCTGGCAGGGCATCTAAATAGGGAAATGGAATCCAAGGATCAAAGGAGAAATGGCACAGGGTAGAAGGGAAATACACACACATACACACACACACACACACACACAGAGAGAGAGAGAGAGAGAGAGAGAGACACATTCGACAAAGTAAGGAATCTCTCCTGGAACACTGGCCTAGGAATGAAGCAGTCAAAAAAGAGGAGGCAGTGCTGACCCTCATAGTGTCCCAGAGGGGCTGTAGGCTGTGGATGATTCCTTAATTCTGTGTTAAATTTTCAGGCTGCTCACCTGTATCCTGGGTCTTAGAAAAAAACTGATTTCTGAGGAGCAACCAGAATCTTCTTGGGCCCCTGAGAAAAATGATAAAGGAAGCTGTGGGGTCTTGGAAAAGGCCTCTGATCACCAGGACTGAGATTTTTTTTTTTCCAGAAGAGAGAAGGAGATACCGACTGTTTCCCCCAAATAATCATTACCATCATTATAATTCACACTGAGCCTTCTTAGCACTGATCAGCTGATTAGCTAGCATTAACAGATCATTCTGTGCCAGGTAGTGTGCTCAGCACCTTCCAAACATTAAATCCCAAAGACTCTAAAATGTAAGTTCTAAGGTTATGTTAATTTTGCAAAGAATTTTTGAAGTCTAGGGCTGCCTGTCCCACACAGTAGCCCCCAGCCACATGTGGCTTTGAGCTCCTGACATGTGCTGTGTGTGTTAATACAAACAGGTGTTCAAAGACTTAGTACAAAAAGGAAAAAAATGCAAAATAGTTTATTAGCAAATTTCAATGATTACTTATTCAAATGATTTTTAAATACGTCAGATTAAACAAATCTATTAAAATTCATTTTATCTTTTTTATGTTTTTGTTTTACTTTGTCTAATGGGGCTACTAGACCATTTTAAATTACATATGTGCCTCAGTGTGTGGCTTACACTTTATTTCTGTTCAATAGAGTGGCAGTCTAGAACAGAGGTCAGCAAACTACAACCCTCAGGCCAAATGCAGCCCACAGCCTGGCTTTGTACAGCTTATAAGCTAATAAATGACAGAATTATTTTTACATTTTTAAAGGGTTATAAATTTCTTTTAGTGTGAGAGAGACTGTATGTGGCTTGCAAAACCCAAAATATTTGCCATCAGTCCTTTATAGGACTGACCCCTGGTTCAGATGATTCAGTGGCAGAGCAGGCGTCAGACCCAGGACCACCAACGCCAAAGTCTGTGCTTTTTTCACTATGAACATCAGCTGTCATACTGGGTGCTGGACATGGCATGGAACCTTTACATACATTGTCTCATTTAATCCAGAGATTAAATAATGTTAATTACTAACATTTATTAATAACACCATTATGATACTACATGAGATTAATGATGTTGTTATGTCCAATTTAAAGATAAGCAAGCTGAACATTGTAGAGATTTACTAATTTATCTTAATTCACATAGCCAGTAAATGATAGGACTGGGATTTGAATCCACTTCTTCCTGAAAACTACAGCTGCAGGCCCTTGATACCTCCTGCTTCTGAATCCCTACTATGTTGAGGCAGGGCCGGCCTCTTCATTGATGAGCACTGACTTATCTACTCTTGAATCTTTATCTGAGGTGTTGTGATCTTTCCAGGTATAATCCAATCCGGGAATCTGAAAACTATTGCCTACAGGCCAAATTTGCCCCCACAGACCTAATTTGCTCAGTTGGGGCAAAATGCTGGCCTCAGTATGGCTTGAGAAAGAGCTTGGCAAGCAATTGTATGTGAAATAAAGGTGGTAGTTCCAGTATATTTTGGGTAGATTCATGGCAAAAACTGTTCTGTAAGGTGGCCACGTGCCATTTCCAAATGATATAATAATAGCTCTCATCACCAAACACAACCCTGTTCTTTTGTTATGTATTGTCTAGGGGTGCTTTTGTGTTACAACGGCAGAGTTGACTAATTGCAACAGAGACCATGAATCTCACACAGCCAAAAATATTTACTACCTGACCCTTTACAGAGAAAGTTTGCTGACTTCTAATCTACTTTGTTCAGGACAGGGATCATGTTGACCCCTTCTGTACAAGCAGTGCCCACTGCACTGTGGAGTTAGTGAGGGCCCAATAAGCATGGAGTGATTGGGTGAGTGGTTGACCAGTGGGTTGGAGAGGAGAATCAGGAGGTCTCATGTCCTCTCTTCCTTGTACAGAGGTTCCTTAGAACACAGGCAGCACACACACCTCAGATGCTGCCATCTCTGTAAGAGATGTTGGGATTCTCCCTGATTCTTTCCCACTTCGTTCCCCAATAGTTACTTGACCAGGAACACGTGGATTACATTTCACTTAAAAACACACAGGGAATTTCAAATTAGCGGGAAACATGTTTGGCAAAAACTAAAATACTTTGCAAACCATCTGGGATGTTCTCTTGTTAGTACTGGAGCCGAGTGCCACTGTCCTCCATGGAGAAATGATTTTTTACAAAATCCACATTAGTTCCAGGACAAAAGGACTCTGCACATTTAAGCAAGACCAACGAGAGTGAATAATGTTGGCCTCACTATGTCTTGAGAAAGAAATTGGCAAGCAATTGTATGTAAAACAAAGGTGGGAGTTCAAGGATATTTTGGAGAGACTCACAGCAAGAACTATTGCATAAGGCGGCCATGTACCATTTCCAAATTATATAATAGTTACCATTACTGAATATTTCCTATGTTCTAGGCACAAGCACCTTACACCTTTACCACAAGTAATCCTCCCAACAACCACATGAAATAGGTCCTATTATCATCCACATTTCAATTAAGAGAAACTAACAATTAGCTTAAATAATTTTCCCCCAGGCCACACAGCTGCTAAGTGGTAAAGGCAGGGCTCAAACCCAGATCCAGGACTAGCTAACTGCGGGCTCTGTGCCTCCCGCCATTATTCCACACTGGACTCCCCATAAGTTTTCTCATGGCATTAATTATGTTTCCCATGCCCTTTGAGTACAGCAGTGCTGGGCATATGGTAAGCATGCAATAATTACTTATTTTCTCATTCATGTATTCAAAAATATGTATCAAAACCTACTATATGCTAGGCACCATGATAGGTCATCGGGATTCAATGGTGATGTAACACAGATGGACTTAAATTACATTTATTAATTTTTTAAAAGGCATCGTGGGATTTTGCATCGGCTATCTCTGTATCTAGAAGATGTTAGACTCTGTGTCTAGAAGATGTCAGACTTCCCTTTGCTTATCCATTCTTTCTTGTTTGGAGGAAGACTTATTTTTCTGTCTCATATCTCTGTCCTTCTTGCCCCGCTGCTTTCCCCACTTCTCCAAAATCCCAGCTCCAAAACAGTCTACACATTGTGAAAAAGATTACTCAAACCACAAGGGTGATGTAACTTTAGGCCTGTGTTTTCTCTCTCACATACACAAAATATTGGATATGAGTGAGATTTTAAAAAATTGGTTTTTAAATGTGATGAAAATAGTGTCCTTTTCACCAGAACAAAACAACCCTTAATGCTGAAGCCTCCTTCCTGATATGGTTGGCTTCCAAATATGAAGAAATCTGTGCATTGGGCCACAGGCTCCAGACAAAGTCTGAGGACAAGGAAAACCTGTGGACTGAAAAGATCATCGATGTTTAGAATGAACTGGAGGCTCCCTTCAGGCTTTGGAGACCGTGGTTAAAGACACAGCCTATATTTCGATGGGCAGCAGCCCAGCAAGGCTCCTTTGTAATCCAGCTGATACGACAGGGTTTTTGCCATGGGAAGTGTTTGCATTTGAGCATTTCTCAGCTAGTCACTAGGCATCAATTACTTAGGAGTCAGATCTTGGCCAGAGGCCCCTGTTCCACAAAGTATGTCATTCTGTGTTCACAGAAATGGAGTTTACAGTCCTGCCACTAAATTAAAACTGGTGCTTCCAAATTAAAAGCAGACAGGACAGATGTGCAGGGAAGAAATGGAGACTCACATCTTTTGTGAATCAGCTAATCCTTGTGCCAGAACTTGAAATCAGCTTTTCCTGTAGAGGCCTTGACTACACCACACCTATGTAAGCTGCATTAAATGAGGTGGAATTAACATTTTACCAGATATTTCCTCCGCTCTGCCATCTGGACAAGGATAAAGAGCTCAGTGAAGCCCAGAATCCCAAAAACTGTGCAACATGAGAACATGGGGCCAGCACCTGAGGGTGGCCACATCCAGCCTGTCCCCTCATTGAGCAATATGAAGCCATGTAGGACACCAGAGGGTGGACGAAAAGCACATAAACCAAGTATGCTGCTCCTAAGGATGAAGGGTTCAAGCACAATCTCAAAACTGCAGTGTCTGCACTCCTCAAGGGAAAATGATTTTAAAAAAATACGATTTTCACTATTCTGCCTGCTCCGTTAATCACCTCATGATATAAATATTGGCTTTATTTTATAGGGCATTTATGATATTAAATTTGAAAACCTCAAATATGATCAGGCAACTTCATGCTTAAAAGCCTTCAGTGGCTTCCCATAGCCCTCACGATTAAGAGCAGCATCCTTTATTGGGTCACTAAGGCTTGCAGGGTCTCGTTTCCACGTCATCTAACACTACTTCTCTCCTCTACTCTGTACTGCAGACACATTGACTTTCTTTCCATTTCTCCTGCACGCCATATTCTCTTCCACTTCAAGTTGTTCCTTCTGCTGCAAAGCTTTTCCAGTCATCCTCTTTTATAATCTCATTATTAAGAAAAAATTTACATACACACAATTCACCCACTTAAAGTGGACTATTCAGTGGTTTCAAGCATATTCACAGAGTGGTGCAAGCATCATTACATCTATTTCAAAACGTTTTTGTCACCCTTAAAAGAAATCCCTTTACCTATAAGCTTTCACTTTCCATTTTCCCTCAACCCTAGGAAATCCTTAATCTACTTTCCATCTGTCTTCTGTCTCCTGTTGCAGACATTCAAACAAATGGGATTATCCAACATGTCGTATTTTGTGTATGACTTCTTTTACTTATCATAATGTTTTCAAGGTTCATCCATGTTGTACCGTGGATCAGTGTTTTGTTCTTAGTCATCAAGTAATATCCTATTGTATGGATATACCACATTTAGTTGGTCCATTCACAAGTTGATGGACGTTTGAGTTACCTTCACTTTTTGACTATTATGAACAATGCCGCTATGGGCATTCATGTACAAACTTTTGTGTGGACATATGTGTTCATTTATCTTGGGTTTATATCCATGGATAGAACTGCTAGGTGATAAGGAAACTATGTTTAACATGATGAGGCAACCACCATAATTTTAACTAATGTTATGTACCACTCATCCTTTGAGTTTCAACTGAAATGTAACTTCCTCACAAATGCATCCCTGTCCCTTCCACTTCCTCCTAAGGTCCGCTGTTAAATATCTCTCATAACATACTGTAACTTTACCTTCATTGTCTTAGCCTAGTTGGTTGTTATGTATTTAGGTACATAATGATTTTATATATGTCTGCCTCTCCTCTTAGACTATAAGTTAGATGGACCTTTAGCTCATGGCTATATCCCCAAAATTCTTACTAAGGCACTGTGGCAGCCAGTCTTCAAAATGCCCTTCAAGGATTCCACCTCCTGGCATTTGTGCTTTTATGTATACCTTCCCCTGGGTGCAAACTTGTCTCAGTGATGGACAAATAAAATAGGAGACTTGGGTACTAGGTTATCTCTCTCTCTCTCTCACTCTCTCTCTGTCTCTCTCTCCCTCTCTCTCCTTGCTCTAGGGGAAACCAGTGGTTAATTCATATGGACACTGTATAGAGAGGCCCACTTGGCAAGAAGCTAAGACCTTTTGCCAATAGCCATGTGAATGAACCATCTTGGAAGTAAGTCCATCAGCCCTAGTCAAGCCTTCAGATGACTGCAGCCAGAGTCCACATATTAATGGCAACCTCTTTAGGGATCCTAAGCCAAAACCATCCAGCTAATTCCTTGAATTCATGACCCATAGGAATTGTGGGATAATAAATGTCTGTTGTTTTAAGTTACTAAATTTTGAGGGTAGTTTGTTATACAGTAATAGAAAATGGCAATCATTAAAAAGTCAGGGAACAACAGGTGCTGGAGAGGATGTGGAGAAATAGGAACACTTTTACGCTGTTGGTGGGACTGTAAACTAGTTCAACCATTGTGGAAGACAGTGTGGCGATTCCTCAAGGATCTAGAACTAGAAATACCATTTGACCCAGCCATCCCATTACTGGGTGTATACCCAAAGGATTATAAATCATGCAGCTATAAAGACACATGCACACGTATGTTTATTGCAGCACTATTCACAATAGCAAAGACTTGGAACCAACCCAAATGTCCACCAGTGACAGACTGGATTAAGAAAATGTGGCATATATACAGCCATAGAAAAGGATGAGTTCATGTCCTTTGTAGGGCCACTGGATGCAGCTGGAAAACCATCATTCTCAGCAAACTATCCCAAGAACAGAAAACCAAACACCTCATGTTCTCACTTCATAGGTGGGAATTGAACAATGAGATCACTTTGGACACAGGAAGGGGAACATCACCACCACCGGGGTCTATTGTTGGGTGTGGGAGAGGTGTTTGAGATAGCATAGGAGATACACCAAGTAAATGTGACAAGTTAAGGGTGAGCACACCAACATGGTCACATGTATACATGTGTAACGGAACCTGCACGTTGTGCACATGTACCCTAGAACATAAAGTATAATTTAAAAAAAAGAGAGAAAATGAGCATAGTTATGCAGCCTGGAACATAATAGAAGCTAAGTAAGTGATGAATAAAGAAGTAAAGGAATAAACGCCCTAGGCTTCTCAGAAATAAAGAGAGTAAAGGCTACATTTATGAACACTTCCTAGATGTTAACTGTTTGTGTGGGCTGAATGTTTATGTCCCCTGCCAAATTTATATATTGAAGACCTAACTGCCAATATGATTGTACTTGGATGTGGAGCCTTTGGGAAGTAAGAGAGTTAACATTAAGTCATTATGGTGGGACCTTCATGCAAGGATCAGTGCTCTTATAAGAAGAGGAAGACAGAGATCTCTCTCCCCGATGTGCATGCACTGAAGAAAGACCATGTGAGGACACAGCTGGAACGCTGGTATCTACAGCCAGAAAGCAGACTCTCACCAGGAACCAAATCTGACAGCAGCTTTATCTTGAACTTTCCAGCCTCTAGAACCATGAGAAATAAATGCTGCTTAAACCACTCAGTCTATGGTATTTTGTTATAGCAGCTCAAGGTGACTAAGACAGTGTTTATATCAGAATCTCATTTAGTGATCACATCAATCCTCAATGGTACAAACAATGACGTGCATTTTACTGGTAAGGAAACTGAAGCCCAAAAAATTCTAGGAATCAAGTATCAGCCCATGTGGTTTTTACTGGGTCAAAGCATGAAAAAAATCATACCATGCTCCCAGCTGGCAGTGCAGACAACTCACTCAACCATCCAATAGAACCTTCAGAAGTTCCAGGACCTGAAGCAAGATGCAAGATGAAAGATCACTGACATAGAACCTTGCCATTTCATTTTCAACTTTGTTGCTTAATTTAATTATTGATATATTTTTTAATTTTTTATTAAGGTGAAATTCATATAACGTTAAATTAATGCCTTTAAAGTGTACAATTCAGTAGCATTTAGTACATTCACAATGTTGCGTAACCATCATGTCTAATTAGTTCCAAAATACATGAATTTATTTTAGTCCTTGGTGCAGAGGGTTGAATTTTAGTGACACACCTTAGTTCAAGGCATATCAATATCTTCATCAGGGCAGGGCCCTTTCTTCAAGTCACTTATTTATGCTTCCCCTTCATCCTTCATCCCCAGAGCTATGGCCCTAACCACACTAAAATGTCTAATGTCTACCTTCTTGTTTACCTGTGCTTTGTTTTATAAAACCCTCACGGCTTTCCAACTTTGATCTTTCATTTTCCCTTAACATTGAGAAAATAACAGGGCTTTACAATTCATCTGTCTTCAGGAGGCAGCTTTGTTTGTGTAGAAAAAGTACTAAATAAAGAGTCAAGGATCTTTTGTTCCAAACTAGAGTTCCACAAATTATCACCCATGGGTCAAATCCAGCCATCAACCAGTTTTATAAAGAAAGGTTATTGGAATACAACAATGTTTCTTTTTTACATATTGTCTGTGGCTGTTTCCTTACCATAATGGCAGAGTTGAGTAGTTGTGACAGAGCCTGCAAGGCCCACCACAGAGCCTAAAATATTTACTATCTTGTCCTTTAGAGAAAAGGTTTGCCAAGCCCTGCTCCAAACCACAGTCTGTCACCTATAACTCTTCGTATGATCAGACAAATCTGTTCACCCCCTGGGTCTTAATGTCTAGTTCATAAAATCGAGACCATGATACTAAAACTATAGTTTTGATTTCTCTCTCTCTCCTTTATTTTAACCTTCTTTTCTCTGTGTTATGTAGGAGAATACATTTTAAAACAAAATATTTATGTGCAAATCTAGTACAGAAAGTACAGAAATAGTTTCTCTGGTAGAAGAAGATCGGGATCCTAGAATCCTGCCTGGCTAGCTTTAGTCATCCCTTTCTCTCCATCAGCCTCTGAGGTGCCATACTGATATGCCAGGCCCGTGAAAAACTCCGTGAGAAAGCAACCCACCTCTTGGATACTGTTAACATCAGTTCTCTTTCACAGCATCCTGTTCTATAATAGTACAGAAAGTGATGAATTTTGGAATTAGGTCAAATTCCAACTCTGACATTTGCTGTGTGGCTTGAACCAGTCACTTTAACCTCTCTAAGCCTCAGTGTGCTCACTTGCTTGGGAAAATGGAGATAAATAGTCTGGACATCACATGCTGATTGTAAGGATTAAAGACCCCAATTATTTCTAGAATACTTGGCATAGAAATCTGCATTCAGTGAATGGTAACCACAAAGGATACAAAATAATTTTTGTGTGAGGGAATCCATGTGATGCTTTTTTTGGTTGTGAAGTCAATTTGAATTTTCATTTTTTGGACACTGACACACACTGGAAAGGTCAGCCTTTTTATTGTAATAGAAATCTGTTACTTATGTGCTGTGATTTAGAGACACTTCTGAATATCTACCCCTGCCTCCAAATGGCACTTACCATGCCTGGCTGAATGCTTGACACCCACCATTAGTGGTCAGCACACCCTGGGCTGAGACAGTGCCTCTTTAGCCATAAAAAGACAGAAACAACAGGTTAAGCCATTGTCTTCTGTAAGGATTTAGCTTGAATTAATCAGTTTTTCAGGTTTAAGTCTTTGAAGGAAAAAGGCATAAATAAGGCTCAGAAAAGATCGAAATGTGTAATGACTTCCAGAGAACAGACAGAAGTCAACTGCAGAGGCCTCCCAAAGAGAATGGAAAAGCCTCTGCATGGGGAGACGCCCTGTGTTGAGTCAGCCTCACCTCCTCCAGGCTGTGTGACTTGAGGCAGTCTCTTATTCTCTCTGAGCTTCCACTTGATATCCAAAATTAAGGCCAAGAAGACTGACTGTCCTCCAGGTGGCGGTGAGTGTGAATGCCTGGTCCCAGTCCTGGCACAAAGCAGGCACTGGGTTAAGTCTTCCTGAATGAATCAGTGCAGCATCACACTAGACACTATAAAAGTAACTGAACATCAAAAATGATCACGTAACCTTGAAACAGGCATGTGATGGAACACCAGAGTGTGGAGCGTCAATGAGTTGTGGATCCACCTGAAGGCACTGGAAAAGGAAAATGGGGCACAGAAAGGCAGGGAAAGGTTGATAAAGGTGAGGGACAAGCGTAACTACTAAGAGAACCTGGGACCCATCACAGTGTGTGGTGTGGAACAACCAGTGGTTCGATCCAAGTCAGAATTGCATTGAATCATGTCAGATGGGCACTGAATCAAAAGTAGTAACTCTCACAAGAGACAACGGGCACTAACCATGTGCCAGCCACAGTGTAAGCATACCATGCACATTGCCATTGAATGCTTTTACAGCACAGTGTGATTTGGGCAGTTAGCCTAATTTACCAGAAAGGCCGTTTCCTGTGCAGCAGGCTTTGGGTTCTCGAACTTGCTGTGGCTGATGGACTATGAACAGGATTGCCAAGAGAGAAAAGAGCCATGGTACCCCCCTCCCCATCTCTTTCTCTGCTGTGATGAACTGGAACCAACTGCTGTAGGTTGATTGACATAGTGATGTCAGAAGAAGAAAAGATCCCAGATCCCTGAGTCTCCTGAAATAGAAGAAATTTCTCCACCTGCATGAGTGAGAAATAAATGTTTATGGTGCTAATCCACTGAGATGCCAAGGTTTATATTTCACTGGAGGATTACTTGGAACCCATGCCACCAAACACAGCAACTAACATTTATTTAGTGCTTGCTGCTACTTGAAAAACTTTATATATTTTTAAAATTTCATTTCATTCTCATTTTCATTTTACAGGTAAAGAAAGAATAAATTATCTGAGAATGTGAGAATATACCAGATGAACCAGAGCCTGAATTTGAACCTAGGCATTCCAGCACCAGAGCTGCCTTCTGCGTTTTTTTTTTTTTTTTTTTGCGGGGGCAGAGTCTTGCTCTGCTCTGTTGCCCAGGCTCTGCTGGAGTGCAGTGGCGCGATCTTGGCTCACTGCAACCTTTGCCTCCCGGGTTCAAGCAATTCTCCTGCCTCAGCCTCCCAAGTAGGTGGTTAAGCTGCTTTTTTACTGAAGGAAAAGTTAAGAAGTTAAGGGATTTGCCTATGATCACAGAATTCGGAAATGCTAGGGCCATGATTCAAAACTGGGTCTGTTTGGTTTGGTTTTATATTATGGGAAAACCATTATGGGAAAGTCACAGCTATTTTGTGTTCTCTTCTTTGCAGTTTTGGTCCAGTAGGTCCACTCACTGTCCAGCGTGCAAGATGTGAAAACACTGTAAAAGTTGAGAGTAGGCGTTTCCAGCCACTGCATCAGTGTAGGAGTAGGCAGGGGCTGTCTGGCTTGCCTCGTGCTCAAATCCCCATTTGCTATGGAGGCCGCAGATGCTCTGGCCTGACAGTAAGACAGCCCCTCTTTTGGACAGCACTTCCCACCACCACGAAGCTTCTCTGTGCTGGGCTTGCAAAGCTCAGCCACACGGCTGTGGGCGGTCCCTGGAGAGGCAGTGAGTCTTGCTATCGACAGGCGTATTGACTTTCAAAACCACAGTGTTCGAGCCTCAGGGCACTCTTTGACTCATATTTCCTTTTTCAGTCTATAATGCTGCAAAGGTCCACAGAGACAATGGGAAAGGCAGGCACAGTTCTGCCCAAATGGTAATGAGGAGTGGCTCAGAGGGAAAGAAACGAAAGAAATGGTAACAGTAGTGAACATTCAGAGGACACATGTGCCAGGCAGCATGTAAGCTGCTCTGTGAGTATAATATCATGAAATTCTCAAAACAATGCCAAGAGATGGGTATTACTTGATTTTGAAGGGCAGAAAATTGGGATTCAGAGAGATCATGCGACTTACGCAAAGTCACTCATCTAGGCGTTAGAAATGACATTGGATTCCTCTGGAACTAGGAATCTTAATTTGCTTGGCTCCTTCAATGTTAATTTGCTTTATAAATGTTTTTCCATATAGCTTCACATGACAGTTTTGCTGGAACAACTAGTCCATTGGGGTTCTTACCTTGCAAAGAGCATTTGTAAATGTCAATATATTTGATCCTCATGAGAGCTTTGTGAGGCAGGTGGGGCATGTCAGATTTTCATATTTAAGGACACCAAGACAACAGACATTGAGACACAGCTCATCCCAGGTTAGGCAAGGTGAGGCAAAGTCTAAAATCCATATGTCTGAAACCTGGTTGGATATCTTCCCATGAGCTCCATAGCTCTCTTCTTGGAAGCCTAGAGTTACTAAGCGTCCAAGAATATAGGCTTAGACATTAGAACCATCTTCGATTAGAGTCCTGGCTCCACAGCTTAAGTGCTGGGTGACCTGTAATGCACAAAGTTCTTATGAGTTTAGGTGTCCTTGGGCAAAAATTAAGACGAATAATAGTAACATCTTCTCTATGGGTATTGTAAGGATTCAGTCTAAGTCCATGTGCTTGGTGGATAGAAACTGTTATTTTTCTTATACTATAGAATCTCTTCATCTGATTGTTTCTGCCTAAGAACAATCACATTGAAAAAAAAAAACTCATCATGACTGTGATAGAGCCTGAGACTCCTACCAGCTTGTGTGTGTTTCATCCTTTGAGATTTCCAGGGAACCGAACTGTGCCCAGTGCCGGTTTTGTGAATTCAGTGGAAAAGCGTGCCCTTCAGTCCCCTCTCCACTGGCTTCTGGACCTCCAGGAGGAGATGCTGGGTTAGAGCTCAATGAAAGACCCTACCCATGGATGGCTCCACAGTCTCCACAGTCCTGGGAGCCACTGTCCCTCTCAGCAGCTTCAGCTGCTTTCCTGATAACAGTGTTATTCTCTTTGGTCTTCTGGGAGTCTCACCGGCATCATTAATCAAAGCACCACGTTGCTTCCTCGTACTGAAGTATCCTCACCGCCTCATCAATCATAAAAGCAGCAAAGAGTGTGCTTTGGATTTCTAAGGAAAGCTCCAGACAGCACCAAAAGAAAAAAAAAATTGTGTGGGGATGAGGGAGCTTAATTATCAGCTGGTCCTTGGTCCATCACTCACGCTGGAAATGTCTTTACAGCTTTATTTGGGTTGTGTCTCTTTTTAAATCCCAGTAAACAGCCGTTAAGCTGAAAACCCTCATTGCTCGGCACAGGGAGCCCCACTGGTTTTCAAGCTATTATTTTAATAAGGCCTATTTTACAATTAAGGCACCATGGGCTTTAAATTACATATAAAATAAAATGTGGAAATTGAAGCATTAAGTGTGTGACTGTCGTTAGAGAAACAGCAGCCGTTCTTTCTGGTAAAATGCTGTCTGGTGCAAAAGGAATAGAACAGAAGGCTGGGGTATGTGCCACCATGATAAAAACAAAACAAAACAAACCCACAATACACAACCGCATGTGAAAGCCCTGTTCACTCTTCTCCAGTGAAGATTGGGGTCATGTCTAAATGGAGCTAAATAGTAACAATAACAATAAGATTACAACTAATATTGTTAATAGTAAGAGTCCTGGCTTCACTTGACAGTTTTGCTGGAACAAATAGTCCATTGGGGTTCTTACCTTGCAAAGAGCATTTGTAAATGTTAATATATTTGATCCTCATGAGAGCTTTGTGAGGCAGGTGGGGCATGTTGGATTTTCCTATTTAAGGACACCAAGACACAGACATTGAGACACAGCTCATCCCAGGTTAGGCAAGGTGGGGTTGCCTTTTTGAAGCAAGCACCAGCTTCATCCCAAGCACCAGCTGAGAATTCTCTTCTGCACTGTGTCATCCTTCTACCAAATTCGAAAGGGAAGTACCATTCTTATCCTTGTGACAAGGAAGGAAATGGAGACTCAGAGGGGAGGCCACTGGCTGAAGGTCTCTGTGCTGGCAAGGGGCAGAGCTAGGAGCTAAACTCAGGTCCTTGTGAATCCAAACCCTTTATTGTAGGCACTCTCCTTGGAGGCCAAACCATTAATTTAATCAACAATTATTTTTGTGCTGGGCACTGGGCCATCCGATCTGCAAAGGAAATAGAGGCACGGCCATGCCTGGTAGTGTTTACAGTCTAGCAGGAGGTTCAAGCGATAACAAGTAAACAGTTGCATGGATTTGTGACTATGGGCAGGGTAAGTTATGAAGAAAACAAGCAGGGTGTGGTGAGGGAGAATAAGGGGGTAAAGCGGCTCTGCTGAATTGGGGTGGTCAAGGAAGGCCTCTTTGAGGAGGTGATGTTGAAGCCAAAGGAGAAAAGTGAGGAAAGAGGAGTCCACTGCAAGATGAACGGCAGGCACTGTAGCCTGGCAGAGGGAAAATTGCTGGTAACTGGAAGGGAGACATGGGAGATCAGAGGGCAGTGAGTGAGAGAGAGCGGAACTAAATGGGGATGGAGAGGAAAGCAAGGGCCAGGGCAGCCACTTCATGACCACACTAAGGAACCTGTGTTTTTTGTTTGTTTTTTGAGATGGAGTCTCGCTCTGTCACCCAGGCTGGAGTGCAGTGGCACGATCTCGGCTCACTGCAAGCTCCGCCTCCCCAGTTCATGCCATTCTCCTGCCTCAGCCTCCCCAGTAGCTGGGACTACAGGTGCCCGCCACCACGCCTGGCTAATTTTTTGTATTTTTAGTAGAGATGGGGCTTCACCATGTTAGCCAGGATGGTCTTGACCTCCTGACCTTGTGATCCACCTGCCTCGGCCTCCTAACGTGCTGGGGTTACAGGTGTGAGCCACCACGCCTGGCCAGAAACCTGTTTTATTTTAAGTCTTAGGAGAGCATGAGCTGAGAGTGACTCATGCTCCAATTTTAAGCAGATTACCTGGGCTGCTCATGTGAATGGAGTGGAACTGGGCAAGAGTGAAAATAGGGAGACAGTCAGGAGCTTCTTGCAGTAGTGCAGGAGGGCCAAAAGGGTTGGCAATATACATGGAGACTAGATGCATTCAAGATATATTTTGAGCCTGTAATCCCAGCACTTTGGGAGGCTGAGGCAGGTGGATCACCTGAGGTCAGGAGTTCGAGACCAACCTGGCCAACATGGTGAAACTCCGTCTCTACTAAAAATATAAAAAATAGTCAGATGTGGTGGCAGGCACCTGTAATCCCAGCTACTCAGGAGGCTGAGGCAGGAGAATCACTTGAACCTGGGAGGTGGAGGTTGCAGTGAGCCGAGATTGTGCCATTGCATTCCAGCTTGGGCGACAAGAGCGAAACTCCATCTCAAAAAAAAAAAAAAGATATATTTTGGAAATAGAAATAACAAGGTAATTGTCAACCATTCAGTCCCCACAGGTTTCCAGCAGACACCCTGTGTTGTATGATCATCTGGTCTTTGTCCTTCAAGAGAAGGTTCTATTTGCTCCCTTAAGCAAGGTTCCATGTTCCAAATTGTTCCACCCTCTCTTCCTGGAATGTCCGTAGATTTATCAAAGAACTTCCCTATCCTTGCCAGCCAGCTCCTCCGCCCTCTTGTAAAAAATATCTATATTTGTGCTGAGCTACCACTGACTCCTCTCACACTCCCTGTGGCTGGGATTTCCTTCCAGAGGACTTAAAAAGGTTTGGAGGATTCTTCCACATGTAAATGCACCATATGCAAATCAGACCTGTCTGCCTCTGTAGACAGCTGTCAATGGAGGGTGTGCCAGAAACACTTATTTGCCTTTACAGAACATCACAGCCCCAAGGCAGGGGGTCTTTAGGGAAACAGCAGTGGGGAGATCTACAGGGGCTGCATCTGCCCCAGTGGCCCAGGATACTTGGCGGCAAGACTTTGTTCTCCCTCAGAAGATGAATCTCCTTTAACAGGACCAGAGGGTGTGACCAGCTATGTCATCAGCTTGGAGGCTTTTCATTTTTTGTCCACAAAATCTTGCTCCTGGGTGGTACTGAGTCAACTTCATTAACGTCTAACAGCTGCTCAGTGGCTTATGGAAAATGACTTGCAGCTTCATGGTCTGAGTCCCTTCACAACTGGTAGCCTCCTTGGCAACTACGACAGAGATCCTGGGATGGGGTGAAAGACCTTCTGAAAGGAGTGGTCCTTCTGAACTCGGCTTGCATCTCAGGCCAACCGGAAAGCTGCAGAGGCCAGCCTTGGCCAAGCAGGGCCTCAGGCCTTGAGAAAGATGCTCAGTGTAGGTTTCTCTCCCACTCCTCCCTGGAAGCATATTGGGAAGATTCTGAGCAGAAATATCTATCCAGTTGTTTGTCAGGCCCACCCTATGTAGACTGTATCCTCCATTTTCTAAGAACTGATTCTCCCACCCCCTTGATTCATGTGCTTCCTGCGGGCGAAACCATGTTTTTGCAATTTGACCTCTGTTCTGGCTTCAGTTAATGGAAGACCAATCAGACTCCCTCCTCTTGGAAAGTAGGACTGAGATTAAGGTCTCAGTGGGTCTGGTCTCTTGAGTAAAGGAAATGAAATTCTACTAGCTGGAAAAGACCAAGTTTTTCTGAGATTTGGGGCTTGTCTATTGTGACAAGTAGCACAAACTTCAAATATCAGTGGCTTAACACTGTAAAAGTGTATTTCACATTCATGCTTGTAGGAATGCCACATGAACACATGACCACCAGCTTGTCACAGCAAGGGAAGAGAGGGTCACGGGGGATGGTTTGCAGGGTCAGGCTGTATGTCAATTTCATGTGCATTCTGCTGACCAGAATTAAATTAGATAACTCAAACATAACTGTAAGAGGAGCAAGGAAATTAAGTCTTTCTTCATGCCAAGGAAGACAAAAGGTTATAGAGAGCATGCTGTGTTGCTTCATGACAAACATGAAACTACAAACAAGAAAAGTCAGTCCCTAAAGAGAAAAGGAAGTGAAATAGGCACATGCTACAAACAGCCTCCCTACAATAAACTCCCATTGTGGCGTGAGTTAGTTCAAGGGGGTTCTCTGTCCTCGCAAGCAAAGAGAAGTGTACAAATACAGTCTTCAGTATACACTGCATGATGACTCTCTAAAAGACTTAAAGATAGCACTGCCCAACTCCTCACTGTGATCAAAAGGTAAAGTTCTACACGCTTACAACTCTGGGCTTCCAGCCAAAAATAGTCTTGAGGACACAGGTGTTCTGGTGCTGTGGTCTGTTGGCTCAGGTTTAAAGATGAAACTTTTCATACCACCAGCTGAGAGATTACCCTTCAAGCAGTTATGATTCTTTTCTGAATGGGTATACACACTCTCACAACAGTCATGTTCTGTTGCATTTCACACAAAGGGCTGTAGAGCATGGGGAAGGCTCAAGTCCAAGAGCAGAGCAAAGGAGGTAAGTGCACAATTAGTATCAGGGCAGTTCTGTGTGCAAATGAACTAGGTGGCATCTGGGGGCTGTGATCTCAGTGGTTTGAGGAGAATCTTGAGCTCCTAAATGTTCCTCCTACTCCTACTGCTCACCTCATCCTAGGAACTTCATTGATTCCCCTGGCTTAAGTCCACAGATCTTCCCCACCTTGTGTTTTGCCTCAATATTCCAAAGCTGCTGATCCCTGTTGAACTCTCCGGATTCACTCCAGTCTGCCATTCTGTGCTCTACTGTACCCTTCCCTCTGCTTAAAATACCCTTGGCCTTCTCTTCCTCATGGAAGATTCCCCTCACTTTCCTCCACCTTCTGCAGAGCCTTTTCTGTGCAACTAAAGGTGATCACTCCTTCCTCTATGGCACCATCACCTCTATTCCTGCTCTACCAAGTAATTATTTGCTCCTCAATTGCCCCCACACCATTCCTGCCCAGCCCCCTAAATTTCAACATGGGAACTCCTTTAAGGTAGAATTTCTTCTGATTTGTATTTAAACTCCTGTGGAACTGTCTATTATCTGACAGCTAGTAAGTGCTGAGAAAATAATTAACTACATAAAGAAACAAGCGAATGAATGAATGAATGAATGAATGAATGAATGAATCTATAAAAATAGCAACCTCAGGCCGGGCGCAGTGGCTAATGCCTATAATCCCAGTACTTTGGGAGGCCGAGGCGAGCAGATCACGAGGCCAGGAGATCGAGACTGTCCTGGCTAACATGGTGAAACACCGTCTCTACTAAAAAAAATACAAAAAATTAGCCAGGTGTGGTGGCGGGCGCCTGTGGTCCCAGCTACTTGGGAGGCTGAGGCAGGAGAATGGTGTGAACCCAGGAGGTGGAGCTTGCAGTGAGCCAAGATCACGCCACTGCACTCCAGCCTGGGCAACAGGACAAGACTCCATCTCAAAAAAAAAAAAAAAAAAGAAGAAGCGACCTCAGTGAAAGATAAACAATCAAACCTTAACAAATATATGAGTAAGTACTCATCAATGTATTTGACCTTTAGGGAGAATGAGGATGGAAATGCTGGAACTATTTCTTCTTCTCTTGGATTTCCCTATGGAGTGTTCAGGCTCTCAGCTCTTCCTCTGGACTTTCCAAATCAGGTTTCTCCCATATGAATTTTCTTTCCTGTATCTTGCAGTACAGTTCTCTTGCTCCCAAACTTGCATACACAAACTCATTGGCATGCTTACCAGTATCAGAATATGAGTTCCATGGGGGAAGGAGCCATGTTTGTTATGCCCATCAGCATTCCCAGTGCCCAGAACAACATCTGGGCACATAGTAGGTGCTCAATAAATGCTTGTTAACTCAAGGAAGGAATATATAAATCAATCAATATGTGAAAGAATAAAGGCCTTTCTATTAATATGTTATTGGCTTTTTAGGAAGCAGTCTGGGTTTTAAACAGCATTTCTTTCCTGTTATAAGATGATAAATTGGTTTTATCTCATTTTAAAGCCCTGATCAAGGGGCAGTGGCTAGCTGGAACACTCTTAATGAGAAGGGTTCAAATTGGGATCAGCGGGAAAAAAGGACTATGATTGATTAGTAATGTCTGTCATGGCAAAGGTAGAGAAAGTGGTGATGCATCCCTGAGCTAGAGAAAATTTTAGGATAATACATAAGTAATACTGATCCTGTAGTTAGAAACAATAGATGTCAGTGCAGAGTGGCAAAAAATAAAAGACAGTGGGAAGGATGAGAATGCCTACAGCACCCAGGTGAATTTTTTTAATGGTAAGAAGTTTTTAAAGTAAATTTATCTAAACTCTCATTGAAATAGGTAAATAAATTCCATAATCAACTTAAATTGCCAAAGCACCAAAATAAGAAACTGCAAAAAACTACTCATCCAGTCATAGTATACATAGACTGAGGCAGTTGTTTGGATATCTTGGAAAAAATTACCTTCAGATTCTCTGTAGTCTTCACGAGTGCCATTCATCAAATATTTCTAGCATCTTTTCTGTTAGGTACACAGTAAGACTGCATCTTTCCTGGCTCCTTGAAGTTGGATGTGATCATAAGATTTGCATTAGCCAATGAGATGTGAGTGGAGGTGACCTAGGTCCCCTTTGGGCAAAAGCCATTAAGAATCAATGTATGATTTGCTCTTGTTCTTTCCACCTCCCAGGGAAACAGGCAAAGCTCTAAGCCGTAAGGGCTTCTTCAGCCTGAATCCCTGGCCGAGGACAGCTTGGAGTAGAGCAGGGTCCCCAGAGGATCTGCAGTGGTCACATAGCATGAATGAAAATAAAACTTTTGTTAACTCTTTCTTCTTTCTTCTTCTTTCTTTCTTTCTTTCTTTCTTTCTTTCTTTCTTTCTTTCTTTCTTTCTTCTTTCTTTTCTTTTCTTTTTTTTTTTGACAGAGTCTTGCTCTGTCACCCAGGCTGGAGTGCAGTGGCGTGATCTGGGCTCACTGCAAGCTCCACCTCCTGGGTTCACGCAATTCTCCTGCCTTGACCTCCAGAGTAACTGGGACTACGGGTGCCCACCACCATGCCTAGCTAATTTTTTGTATTTTTTGTAGAGATGAGGTTTCACCATGTTAGCCAGGATGGTCTCGATCTCCTGACCTCATGATCTGCCCACCTCTGTCTCCCTAAGTGTTGGGATTACAGGCGTGAGCCACTGCACTGGGACAACTTTGTTAACATTTTCAAGTCACTGAAATGTGTGGGTTATTACTACAATATGACTGAGCTTGTCCTGACTGATGCATTCTCCAAATTGGGAATTACGATATGTCACAGCACAAGGAAGAGATAAGACTAGTCACTCAGGACCAGTTACTTGGTTAAACACCTCTTTCTCTAAACTGTGGCTTCTGCTCATCTGAAATATTTAGGAAGAGAATCAATAGAGGAAGAAATGAAAGCTCTGCTTCCCACTACTCCTCATCATGAACCTGGGCTCCAGCAGAACAAAGCGAGGCACTGTTCTTGATGATCACCCCCAGGTTTTCTTGGTTCATGCCTTTGTTTCCACTGTCCTCTCTCCTTAGAAACCTTTCCTTCACCTTGTCTCCAAGTCACTCTCATCTCCCAAGGACCAGCTATAATGCCAACTCCTACAAATGCATCTTCCTGCCACCTAGGTGGGATGTCTTCCTCTTCTGAACTCCAAGAGTACCTTTTCAGTATCCTTCTTATTACATTTTTCATTGTCTACCATAAAGGTTGGTTGAATGCTCATATGAAAGAGTCAAGGGATGAAGAAAAGGAGAAAAAGAAGAGATGGAAGCAAATTCAGGGAATCATGGACAGCCGTGTGGAAATAACATTTGTCAGTTTGGAAAGTTTGTCTTTGCTTCTGTGTTGTATATTTTGGGCTTTCACCACAAGCCACTCGTTATTCTCGTCACCTTTTATGGGCTGTGCCACTTCTCCTGTGCCCCAGTTGCTTCCTCTCAACTATGACTTCTGATCAGTTATGTCAATTGTTCACATAGATGTATCCTTGCTGACAGGTAAGAAAACCTATGATTCCTCCTGATTAACATAATACATACTTCTTCATCTTGCAGTGGCTGATAAGGTTTGGCTCTGTGTCCCCACCCAAATCTCATGTCAAATTGCAATTCCCATGTGTTGGGGGAGGGATCTGAGGGGAGGTGATTGGATCATGGAGGTAGTTTCTCCATGTCATTCTCATGATAGTGAGTGAGTTCTCACGTGATCTGATGGTTTAAAAGTGCATGGCAGATCCTCCCTTGCTTGCTCTCTCCTGCTCCACCACGGGAAGATGTGCCTTGCTTTCCCTTCACCTTCTGCCATAATTCTGAGTTTCCTGAGGCCTCCTCAGCCACACTGAATTGTGAGTCAATTAAACCTCTTTTCTCATAAATTACCCAATCTCAGGTAGTTCTTTATAGCAGTATGAAAACAGACTAATACAGTAACTCATAGTATGTTTTGATGGCAATTCTAGGTCTCTGGGATGCACAATTTGAAAAATTATAACCTCAGCTCTTTTAGTGACCCTTTTGAAAGACACAAGCCAATTTGTACGACCTGGTACAAAATAAAAATTCTGGGGCCCTTGTTTAAAAGTTATTGAGAATTTCAAGATGGCAACAGCGGAGCACTAAAGGGTAAGGCCCTTCCAACCACAGAGCACTGTGCACCTGCAAAGGTCACACACTCATGAAGTTGACCCTGATGTGGAATGTGGGAGTTCTGAATGCCTTCAAATCATACAATGTAGATGACAGTCAGTTCCAGTTAAATACTAGATCCTCTCTAAACGGATGATACCACCATTTCCCTCCTCCTGTCTACTAGGCATGTCCGACACTGACTTCCAGGAATCAACTATCTAAGCAGTCTGACAACCTTCAGGAATGTTGCCTGCTGAGTCTTTGTTCTCTGCAGAGAAAATGGATACATTCTAGCATCAAAGTAGCAGCTTCACACAGCTTCACTCCAACCACCCTTCAAGATGCCAAGGAAGGGTTTTGATTTGCCCTCATTTACCTTTAACTAATGTGTTCGTCTACTAGACGAATTACCTATTTCTTGATGGAGTTGAAAGTTGGCCCACATCTTCTAAGAAGTGTGATGTGATGGCCTGGGAGTATATTTTATTTTATCTTTAAAAAAACTTTTTTTCTACCAAAATCAAAGGGAGGTTGAGAATACTTTTAGCTTATGTTGTCTAACTCCTTTACAGTTCAATTTCACATCAAGGAAACAGAGAAACTGTGGAATGTTCTCCAGTAGGGCAGGCCAGCAGGAGTTCCCAGCATGGATCTATGATGCTCTGTGATCCACTCACAACCTTCAGAGAGTACACCACACACAGGGGAGGACTACTCCTGTTTAAAATTCCAGGAAACACCAAAAGATTGCTATGAGGACCTGAAAGTCAGATTGCTGTGGTCCTTGCCCCACCTTTGAAAAACTAAGTAAGTTTGGTAAGTGAGAGCACAGGACAGGTGCTGTCACTTACCAAAGATCAAGGTGGTGGCTTAATCCCCAGGCAGCCAGAGCCATGATGTTTAGACCAGCATCCATTCTGATGGACTGGTACCCATGTCTTTTCAGTTGTTAAACTTTATTTACTGTCATCCCCGGAACAAACCAGATGCCCATTTTTATTTTGGTGTCTCGCAAATGTGGGACAGTGGTCTGGTGGAGCCAGCTTGTACCAGCGCACACAACCCTTCCTCACTCCTATTTCACTGATATAAAATTGGTAGCCTGAAATCAGTCACAGTGAGAGTTTTTACACCACACAAATCAGCCCTTACAGATAAGGGCTTTTTGTTTTCAGAGAGTCAGTTGATCAACTCATCTCATATCTCAGATGTGATAGATACGTGAATCATTGGTTAGTCATTCATCCATTATTTCACCCATGATACAGTCAAAAACACTTACTGCTATATAATTCATCTCCCAAACTGGGACATTTTCAAGAGTAAAAGGACATGCTATTAAAAATTACACCAGAACACCCCAGAGTAAATGGAGACCATCTTGAGCAAACTAGAATGTATTGCCACTATGTTGTATTGCCTCTAGGTAAGTATGCTTGTTTTGGGGGACAAAACAGTCATTATGAGAGACATGATCTCTACCCTTCTGACATTACAGCCTACTGGGTTAAACAGATACATTGATAAACAGTATTTTTTTTACTGATCCATTTCCCACGCATAATATCAAAATATTAAATCAAATGTTTTAAGAAAAGTTAGGTAAAAACAGTTTTTATCTTAATGATCTCACTCCAAGAAATTGTGAGTTATGACTCTACAAGCAATTTGACTATCTTAAAAAACAAATCATATGAATGCTACCACGTTCAAAGTGGTCACCCTGAGAGGTTGTGTATATAACCCAATGAGACTGCCATTGCTAGACCATTCAAGTCTCAAAGATATTTTGCATAGCGTTGATTGCAGTCAGTTTTCATCTCTGCAGTGTGAATTTAACTTCTGAAATGGATCAAAAGTCATTTGGCATCAAATGTGAGGAAGAAAGAAAGTAACCAAGCTGGGTAGAACATTTTGGTTTAAATCAGGGTGAAATCACAGGTCATGAGATGAAGTTTCCTGTGTGGTTAGCTAAAGTGGCTCCACAAATAGACATTCCCAAGAAACATTGTAAAGTTGTACTCAATTCATTTGGATAAGTATTTCTAATTTTAAAAATAATTCCAAGAGCTTTGGGCCACATGTTATACAGTACAGGTATAAAGAAGAAAAGGCTACAGTGGAATGAAGAATTTGGGGGATCTGATATTTATGTCACAGATTCACAAAACGCTTACTGATATGTATATATATAGGTAAGCTTTATATAATATTATATATAAAATATTTTGTAAAGCTTACCGAAATTTATGTATAAAAGATTACTTACATACCTTTAAAGCATACTGAAATATATATATATATATATTATTTAATCTGCTACAAGCATTGGAATAGCTAGTCAAAAGCCAAAATGTCATAAATGTGGTTAATCTTAAAATGCTGCTATAGAGAGAAAGCACTTGCTGGTTTACTGATCTTTAGATGGTGCTACTTCTCACACAAGTTCTTATTGGTGGAAACTGCGTTCAAATCCAGGTCCTGTCCTACATTCATTCACTCAACACAGAATGATGGAGCTCTGAAGACAATTCAGGGCTCAGCCCTGGGAATAGGGCAGTGAGGAGAAGTCACAAGACTCCCATTCTTGTGGAAGCCTCAGCCTACCAGGGGAGATAGACTTTGATCAGATAACACACAAATAAAAGGATGTTTTTGTTTGTTTGTTTGTTTTGAGACGGAGTCTCGCTCTGTGGCCCAGGCTGGAGTGCAGTGGTGCAGTCTTGGCTCACCATAAGCTCTGCCTCCGGGGTTCACACCATTCTCCTGCCTCAGCCTCCCAAGTAGCTGGGAATACAGGCACCCACCACCACACCCGACTAATTTTTTTTTTTTTTTTTTGTATTTTTTGTATTTTTAGTAGAGACGGGGTTTCACCATGTTAGCCAGGATGGTCTTGATCTCCTGACCTCATGATCCACCTGCCTTGGGCTTCCAAAGTGCTGGGATTACAGGCGTGAGCCACCACACCCGGCCATAAAAGGTTGTTTTTAAACTGCTGTGCTAAATGCCATAAAAGGAAAGCAGAGGACTCTATAGGAGAGGATAACCTTCTTGGGGAAGTAGGATTCAAATCAGGACATAAGGAATTAACTGGTCAAAGAGAACAAACTAGTGTGAGGAGAGAACAGCTTGCAGAAACACAGAGACTGAGGTCAGGGTCAGAGAATCCATCAATTTCAGATATCACATGGCCAAACTCCTGGTTAGGTAAATGAGGAAAGTGAAAAGGGCAGGTCTAGAGACCAGATATCTTGACTCACATCTCATTCAGGGTGTTTCTTAGCACCCACCTATCTCTTCTTGAATTCCAAATGTATCTGGAGCATGTAGAGAACCTAACAGCTGAAGCAGTCAACGGGGTGTTGCTTTTGAGGTTAGCGTCTGGGTCTTGTATGCACACATATGCGTGCACATACACACACAAACACACATGCATGTATACATTTGTGTGCACACACAAAGACATATTCTTACATGTATACAAACACACGTATGTTTATATGCATGCATGCATGTAGGCACGTTCAAGTACATACCTAGATGTATTTTTTGTTTATGAAAATGGCTCTTTTTCCGATTGATATTGCACAGCAAGGTAGACTAGCAGAAAGAACACTAAATTCCAATCCTAGGCACATGGGAACAAGTCACTACATCATTCCACACCTCTGTTTCTTTGCCAGATAGACACAAATCTTCTGGTCTAAATAATGCATTGGGTTGTAGTGAGGTGCCAGTCAGATGACTAATATGAAATTGTTGAATGTGCATAATACAGTATTGTATTACTATTAAGCAGTCAGAAAATTAAGTGGTGGTTTGGAGAGGTCTCCTGTTTGGTGTCTATGATTTTGCCTTTTTTTTTTTTTGCCTGTTAATCTGGACATTCTTCACCTCTCCATAGTCACTTGGTGCAGATTCCAGAGATCTAACCCCAAGAGAACTGCCCCACCAGGTGAGGCTCAATGCCCTTGCAAGTAGGGTTCAGAGTCATGAGTTGTGGAATCAGGAAAATCCAGCTCACTTCAGCTCCATTACTTTCCAGCTCTATTGCCCCTGGGGAAGGCCACTTAATCTCCCTGAGTCCCAGTTTCCTCAATTGTAAATCTGAACTCTAATATTTCCTTCATAGACTTGTGAGAAATAGAGGCTATTTTTGGAAGCCCTGGGGTCCTGTCTGGTACACAAGACACCTCAAGAGGATGTATTTGGCAGGTCAGTGCTTTGTTTCCAATGTTGGCTCCCAACATTGCCAAACATCCAGACGTCCTATGCATCTGTTGCACCACAATGGTCTGTCATTCTGTGAATTTTAGGAAGTCTTTTGGGGAAACAATTTGTATTTTCACTCTGTTCCATGTTTTGGGGTTGATTCAGTTATTTATTCATTCAACAAACATTTATTGATCACCTCTATGTGTCAGATGCCACTCTAGGTACTTGATACACATCATAAATAAGATAAATGAAAACATTACTCTAGTGGAGGAAGACAGATAATAAACAGCAAACACAACGTATTAGTAAATTATATAATGAGTTATCAGGGATGTGGGGAATAAAAGAACAGTGTAAAGATATCAGGAATGCCAAGGGTGGGGTGGTAGGTGTTTCTTTACCAAGGGTCATCACCTTAAGTCTAATTGCAAAAAGGTCATTTTAGTAAAGATTTGGACGGGGGACGAGAGAATGAGCCTGTGGCTGTTGGCAGAGTGGGGTGGGCAGAGAACA
Source organism: Rhinopithecus bieti (assembly GCF_001698545.2). Lineage (NCBI taxonomy): Eukaryota > Metazoa > Chordata > Mammalia > Primates > Cercopithecidae > Rhinopithecus > Rhinopithecus bieti. Next base: position 586,923 of record NW_016828394.1, on the reverse strand, counting down.
TTCCAGACAGAGGGAACAGGAACATGGATGACATGCAGGAAGGACATCAAGGAAGCCAGTGAGGTTGTTGGTTGCTCACTGCAGAGTGAGCAGAGGGCAAAATGGATGGAAAGGAGGCTGAAGAATGAACAAAAAGCCAGATTATTTAGGGTTTTGTAGGCATTACTTAGACTCTGGATTTTGCCTTGAATGTATTGATTTGATAAGTATGTATCAGGTGTCTGCTTCATGGACAGCCACGTGTTAGAAGACACGGTGGCCAGGAAGAAGCCAAGCAAAAAGAAAGAAGAATTTCTTGGTCCCTTTTCTGTTAAAACTAGTGGGAAATCAAAAATATCTTAATTCACCACCTCTTTTGTTTATCTATTGAACATGTAGAGTCCATGCTTTGATGGTTGTCAGGACATAAAGGTAAGAAAAGCCAGAGAGGGTCTTTACCCATATGGAGCTTTCAGTCTAACTCAGGGTCTCTCCATCATGGCATGACTAACATTTGGGGCCATTTAATCCTTTGCTGTTGGGGGCTGTCCTGTGCATTGTAGAATGTTTAGTGGTATCCCTGGCATCTACTCACTAGACACTACTAACACATCTTCCAGTTGTGACAACCAAAACTGTCTCTAGACGTTATGAATCTCCCTGAATAGGGATAAGCAAAATAATTCCCAGAGAATCACTGGTCTAACTAAAAAGATGTTATGTGCTTTTTTCATTATTTTCAGCTGTTAACACCTAAACGCGTTTGTTGTTATTTTGGGATCCTCCAACTATGAGATTTCAAGGCAGTCACAGTCCACTTCTTTTATGAATTGAATGTCTGCATCCTTCCCCAAAAGTATATCGAAAGCCCCCAATATCATGGTATTTGGAGGTGGTGTTTTTAGGAGGTGCTTGGGTTTAGATGAGGTCATGAGGGTGGGGTCCCCGTAATAGCACTGGTATCCTTATAAGAAAAAGAGGAGAGACCAGAACACACACACACACACACACATGCACTCTCACTCTCTCTCTCTCTCTCTCTCTCTCTCTCTCTCTCTCTCTCTCTCTCTCATTCTCCATCTGTCTCTTTGCCATGGGAGAACACATGGAGAAGACAGCCACCTGGAAGCTAGGAGCAGGGACAAGGCCCTTACTAATCTTTACTAATCTTGGACTTCCCAGCCTTCAGACCTGTGAGGAATAAATGTCTGTTGTTTAAGCCACCCAGACTATGATATTTTGTTATAGCAGCCTGAGGTGAAAAATATTATACGACCTCCTTCTATCAAATCTAAAACTGCCAGAAACTTGCTTTCAAGACTCCACTGACAGTAAAGGCATGGGCATAGGCTCTGCCAATCATGTGTATCCACTCCTGGCTTTGCATCCAAAGGTGGGGCTCCAAAAAAGCAGGGCCTGCGGATAGTTATTTAGCAGTGATACTGGGACAGCAAGATGTAGTTTCCAAGAGGGAGGAAAGAAAATGATGGTCCCCCAAGATAGCCTGATCCAGAGATAAACAAGTCCCAGCACCAAGTGCTTCACTTCCAGAGCAAATGCTATTTTGTTAACTCCATTTTGTGGCAAAATGGGGTCTTTCTCCAGGATAATAGTTTTGTAGTTTTGGGTGGATTTTTTTGTTTTGTTTTGTTTTGTTTTTGACCGAGCCTTTATTTATTGCCCAGGCTGGAGTGCAGTGGCTCCATCTTGGCTCACTGCAACCTCCACAGGTTCAAGTGATTCTCCTGCCTCAGCCTCCCAAATAGCTGGGACTGAAGGCACACACCACCACACCCAGCTAATTTTTGTGTTTTTAGTAGAGACAGCGTTTCACCATGTTGGCCATGCTCATCTCAAACTCCTGACCTCAAGTGATCCACATGCCTCGACCTTTCAAAGTGCTGCGATTACAGGCATGAGCTGTCACGCCTGGCCTCAGGATAATAGTTTCTGAACATGGTTTTCTCTGGTATTTTATTCTATCCCTTTGATAAATTATTTCTTTGCATAAGCAGCCCAATTTAGTTTCTGTTGCTTGCCCTCAAGAACATTGCCTGAGACAAAAGATAGTACATTAAACAGACAGTAGCTGATTTCTGAAGATAGAGACTGAAAGGGAGTTGTCAACGACTCTGTGGACATAATAAGCTATCATTGAATAGTTGGAAGTTGAGTGTTTTTGTACAATTTGATATTTTGGTATCCTGCCCTTAGGGCCTTTGGGTTTTTTTAAAAAGAGAAAACACTCAAAAGCCTGAAGATTTGAGACACTGCCTCAGGTCATTCCTGTAAAGAGACTAATAATTGGGGGAGGGGTGGGGTGGGAAGTTGAACTACATGTGGGGACTTGGGTTGTGGACTGAAGCTTTGGAGAGCTGCACTTAATACTGTCCTTCCAGTCCCCAAACTTACCTTGAACTACAGAGTGATGGAAGTGATGTTTCACCAGATTGTTCTGGTGGTTTGACTTGAACCGTTAATAGTTGACCTTCATGACCCAAGACCTTCTTGGTATCTCTGCTAGGTGAACACTGTGTTTGTCTGAGCCACTCCTTCTGAAACCAACATTCTGTGAGAGAATGAAACCCTTATGTGTTTTTAAGGTGTTTTACTTTTAATTTTTGCAGATACATAGTAGATGTATCTATTTATGAGGTACATGAGATGTTTTGATACAGGCATGCAATGTGAAATAATGACATCATGGAGAATGGGGTATCCATCACTCAAGCATTTACCCTTTGCGCTACAAACAGTCTAATCACACTCTTTTAGTTATTTTTAAGTGTACAATTATTATTGACTATAGTCACTCTGTTGTGCTATCAAATAGTAGGTTGTATTCATTCTTTCTAACTATTTTTTGTACCTGTTTAACCATCCCCTCTTGCCCTTCCCCAGTCCCCCACTACCATTCCCAGCCTTTGGTAACCATCCTTCTATTCTCTATGTCCATGAATTCAATTGTTTGATTTTTAGAGCCCACAAATAAGTGAGAACATGTGATGTTTGTCTTCCCATGCCTGGCTTATTTCACTTAACATAATGACCTCCAGTTCCATCCATGTTGTTGCAAATGACAGGCTCTCATTCTTTTTAATGGCTGAATAGTAGTCCATTGGGTATATGTACCACATTTTCTTCATCCACTCATCTGTTGATGGACACTTGGGTTGTTTCCAAATCTTGGCTGTTGTGAACAGTGTTGCAACAAACATGGGAGTGCAGATATCTCTTCAGTATACTGAATGGAATTAGTACACTGAATTAGTATACTGAATCTGACTCCAGTAGGATTGCTGGATTATATGGTAGCTCTAGTTTTAGTGTTTCGAGGAACCTCCAAACTGTTCTCCATAGTGGTTGTACTAATTTACATTTCCACCAACAGTGTACAAGGGTTCTCTTTTCTCCACATCCTTGTCAGCATTTGTTATTCCCTGTTTTGGATATGAGCCATTTAACTGGGGTGAGGTGATATCTCATTGTAGTTTAGATTTGCATTCCTCTGATGATCAGTGATGTTGAGCACCTTTTCATATGCCTGTTTGCCATTTGTATGTTTTCTTTTGAGAAATGTCTATTAAAATCTTTTGCCCATTTTTTGATCAGATAATTATAATTTTTCCTATAGAGTTATCTGAGCTCCTTATATATTCTGGTTATTAATCTCTTATCAGAGGTATAGATTTCAAATATTTTCTCTCATTCTGTGGGTTGTCTCTTTGCTTTGTTGATTGTTTCCTTTGCTGTGCAGAACATTTTTAACTTGAAGTCATCCCATTTGTCCATTTTTGCTTTTGTTGCCTATGCTTTTGGGGTATTGTTTAAGAAAATTTTGCCCAGACCAGTGTCCTGGAGATTTTCCCCAATGTTTTCTTGTAGTAGTTGCATAGTTTGAGGTCTTAAAGTCTTTAATCAATTTTTGATTTGATTTTTTATACAGTGAGAAATAGGAGTATAGCTTCATTCTTCTGCATATGGATGTCCAGTTTTCCCACCAACATTTATTGAAGAAACTATCTTTTTCCCATTGTATATTCTTAGTATCTTTGTCAAAAATGAAGTCACTGTAGGTACGTATATTTGTTTCTGGGTTCTCTGTTATGTTCCATTGATACATGTGTCTGTTTTTATATCAGTACCATGCTGTTTTGATTACTGTAGCTTTCTGTGTAATTTGAAGTCAGATAGTGTGATTTCTTCACTTTATTCTGGGTCTTTTGTTGTTCCATATAAATTTTAGGATTTTTTTTTCTATTTCTGCAAGGAATGTCATTGGTATTGTGACAGGGATTGCACTGAATCTGTAGATTGCTTTGGGTAGTGTGTACATCATAACAATACTGATTCTTCCAATCCATGAACATGGAATTTTTAAATTATGTTTTGCTGTCCTCTTTAATTTCTTTCATCAGTATTTCATAGCTTTCATTGTAGTACTCTTTCACTTCTTTGGTTAATTCCTAGATATTTAATTTTATTTGTGGCTATTGTAAATGTTATTACTTTTTAAATTTCTTTTCTACATTGTTCACTGTTGGCATATAAAATGCTACTGATTTTGTTATGTCGATTTTTTTACGTTTAATTTTTATATTTCAATAGATTTTGGGGGAACAGGTGGTATTTGGTTACATGAATAAGTTCTGTAGTGGTGATATCTGAGATTTTGGTGCACCCATCACCACAGCAGTGTACACTGTACCCAATGTGTAGTCTTTTACCCGTGGTCACCTCCTCCCTTTCTCCCAAGTTCCCGAAGTCCAATATGTCATTCATATGCCTTTGTATCCTCACAGCTTAGCTCCCACATATGAGTGAGAACATACGATGTTTGGAAATTTCCGTTCCAATTTCCATTACTTCACTTAGAATAACAGTATCCAATTCCATCCAGGTCACTGCAAATGCCATTATTTCATTCCTTTTTATGGCTGAGTAGTATTCCATGGCATATATACATATATATCACATTTTCTTTTTTTTCAAAATTACACTTTAAGTTCTGGGATACATGTGCAGAATGTGCAGGTTTGTTACATAGGTGTATATGTGCCATTGTGGTTTGCTGCACCCATCAACCCGTCATCAACATTAGGTATTTCTCCTAATGATGCTATCCCTCCCCTTGCCCCCAACCCCCAGACAGGCCCCAATGTGTGATATTCCTCTCTATGTGCCCATATGTTCTCATTGTTCAACTCCCACTTATGAGTGAGAATGTGTGGTGTTTGGTTTTCTGTTCCTCTGTTAGTTTGCTGAGAATATTTCCAGCTTCATCCGTGTCCTTGCAAAGGACATGAACTCCTCCTTTTTTATGACTGCAAAGTATTCCATGGTGTATATGTGCCACATTTTCTTTATCCCATCCATCATTGATGGGCATTTGGGTTGGTTCCAAGTCTTTGCTATTGTGAATAGTGCTGCAATAAACATACATGTTCTTGTGTCTTTATAGCAGCATGATTTATAATCCTTTGGGTATATACCCAGTAATGGGATTTCCAGGTCAAATAGTATTTCTGGTTCTAGATCCTTGAGGAATTGCCACACTCTATTCCACAATGGTTGAACTAATTTACACTCCCACCAACAGCATAAAAGCTATTTTTCTCCACATCCTCTCCAGCATCTGTTGTTTCCTGAATTTTTAATGATCGCCATTCTAACTGGCATGAGATTGTATCTCATTGTGGTTTTGATTTACATTTCTCTAATGACCAGTGATGATGAGCTTTTTTTTTTTCATATGTTTGTTGGCCACATAAATGTCTTCTTTGGAGAATTTTGTGTTCACATCCTTCGCCTACTTTTTGATGGGGTTGTTTTTTTCTGGTAAATTTGTTTAAGTTCCTTGTAGATTCTGGATATTAGCCCTTTGTCAGATGGATAGATTGCAAAATTTTTCTCCCATTCTGTAGGTTGCCTGTTCACTCTGATGATAGTTTCTTTTGCTGTGTAGAAGCTCTTTAGTTTAATTTGATCCCATTTGTCAATTTTGGCTTTTGTTGCCATTGCTTTTGGCGTTTTAGTCATGAAGTTTTTGCCCATGCCTATGTCCTGAATGATATTGCCTAGGTTTTCTTTTAGGGTTTTTATGGTTTTAGGTGTTATGTTTAAGTCCTTAATCCATCTTGCATTAATTTTTATATAAGGTATAAGGAAGGGGTCCATTTTCAGTTTTCTGCATATGGCGAGCCAGTTTTCCCAACACCATTTATTAAATAGGGAATCCTTTCCCCATTGCTTGTTTTTGTCAGGTTTGTCAAAGATCAGATGATTGTAGATGTGTGGTATCATTACTGAGGCCTCTGTTCTGTTACATTGTTCTATATATCTGTTTTGGTACAAGCACCATGCTGTTTTGGTTACCGTGGCCTTGTAGTGTAGTTTGAAATCAGGTAGCGTAATGCCTCCAGCTTTGTTCTTTTTGCTTAGGATGTCTTGATTATATGGGCTCTTTTCTGGCTCCACGTGAAATTTAAAGTAGTTTTTTCTAATTCTGTGAAGAAAGTCAATGGTAGCTTGATAGGGATAGCTTTGAATCTATAAATTACTTTGGACAGTATGACCATTTTCAAGATATTGGTTCTTCCTATCCATGAGCATGGAATATTTTTCCATTTGTTTATGTCCCCTCTTATTTCCTTGAGCAGTGGTTTGTCGTTCTCCTTGAAGAGATCCTTCACATCCCTTGTAAGCTGGATTCCTAGGTATTTTATTCTCTTTGTAGCAATTGTGAATGGGAGTTCACTCTTGATTTGGCTCGCTGTTTGTCTATTATTAGTGTGTAGGAATGCTTATGATTTTTGCACATTGATTTTGTATCCTGAGACTGCTGAAGTTGCTTATCAGCTTAAGAAGGTTTTGGGCTTAGATGATGGGGTTTTCTAAATGTACAATTATGTCATCTGCAAATAGGGACAACTTGACTTCCTCTCTTCCTATTTGAAAACTCTTCCTTTCTTTCTCTTGCCTGATTGTCCTGGCCAGAACTTTCAATACTGTGTTGAATAGGAGTGATGAGAGATGGCATCCTTGTCTTCTGCTGGTTTTCAGAGGGAATGCTTCCAGCTTTTGCCCATTCAGTATGATATTGGCTGTGGGTTTCTTATAAATAGCTCTTATTATATTGAGCTACATTCCATCAATAACTAGCTTATTGAGTGTTTTTAGAATGAAGGGTGTTGAATTTTATCAAAGAACTTTTCTGCATCTATTGAGAAAATCATGTGGTTTTTGTCTTTGGTTCTGTTTATGTGATGGATTACGTTTATTGATTTGCATATGTTGAACCAGCCTTGCATTCCAGGGATGAAGCCAACTTGATCGTGGTGGATAGGCTTTTTAATGTGCTGCTGGATTCAGTTTGCCAGTATTTTATTGAGGATTTTACATCGATGTTCATCAGGGATATTGGCCTGAATTTTTCTTTTTGTGTGTGTGTCTCTGCAAGGTTTTAGTATCAGGATAATGCTGGCCTCATAACATGAGTTAGGGAGGATTCCTTCTTTTTCTATTGTTTGGAAGAGTTTCAGAAGGAATAGTACCAGCTCCAGTTTGTACCTTCGGTAGAATTCAGTTGTGAATCCATTTGGTTCTGGGCTTTTTTTGGTTGGTTGGTTATTAATTACTGCCTCAATTTCAGAACTTGTTATTGGTCTATTCAGGGATTCNCATGAGTTTGGGAGGATTCCTTCTTTTTCTATTGTTTGGAAGAGTTTCAGAAGGAATAGTACCAGCTCCAGTTTGTACCTTCGGTAGAATTCAGTTGTGAATCCATTTGGTTCTGGGCTTTTTTTGGTTGGTTGGTTATTAATTACTGCCTCAATTTCAGAACTTGTTATTGGTCTATTCAGGGATTCTACTTTTTCCTGGTTTAGTCTTGGGAGAGTGTGTGTGTCCAGGAATTTATCCATTTCTTCTAGATTTTCCAGTTTATTTGCGTAGAGGTGTTTATAGTATTCTCTGATGGTAGTTTGTATTTCTGTGGGGTCCGTGGTGATATCCCCTTTATCATTTTTTTATTGCATCTATTTGGTTCTTCTCTCTTTTCTTCCTTATTAGTCTGACTAGCAGTCTTTCTATTTTATTAATCTTTTCAACAAGCCACCTCCTGGATTCATTGATGTTTTTGAAAGGTTTTTCGTTTCTCCATCTCCTTCAGTTTTGCTCTGATCTTAGTTATTTCTTGTCTTCGACTATCTTTTGAATTTGTTTGCTCTTGCTTCTCTAGTTCTTTTAGTTGTGATATTAGGGTGTTGATTTTAGATCTTTCCCACTTTTTGTTGTGGGCATTTAGGGCTATAAATTTCCCTCTAAACACTGCTTTAGCTGTATCCCAGAAATTCTGGTACATTGTATCTTCATTCTCATTGGTTTCAAAGAACTTATTTATTTCTGCCTTAATTTCATTATTTACCCAGTAGTCATTCAGGAGCAGGTTGTATAGTTTCCATGTAGTTGTACAGTTTTGAGTGAGCTTCTTAATCCTGAGTTCTAATTTGATTGCATTGTGGTCTCAGAGACTGTTATGATTTCTGTTCTTTTGCACTTGCTAAGGAGTGTTTTACTTTTACTGATGAACATCAATGCAAAAATCCTCAATAATGTACTGGCAAACTGGATCCAGCAGCACATTAAAAAGCTTATCCACCACGATCAAGTTGGCTTCATCCCTGTGATGCAAGGCTGGTTCAACATATGCAAATCAATAAATGTAATCCATCACATAAACAGAACCAATGACAGAAACCACATGATTATCTCAATAGATGCAGAAAAGTCTGTCAATTCATCAAATTCATTCTCTGTCTAGTTTTGCTCTTTTGCTGATGAGGAGTTGTGATCCTTTGGAGAAGAAGAGACATTCTGGTGTTTGGAATTTTCAGCCTTTTTATGCTGGTTTTCTTCTCATTTTCATGGACTTATCTACCCTTGATCTTTGATGTTGGTGACCTTTGAATGGGGTTTTTGAATGGGCATCCTTTTTGTTGATGTTGATGCTATAGCTTTCTGTTTGTTAGTTACCCTTTTAACAGTCAGGCCCCTCTTCTGCAGGTCTGTTGGAGCTTGCTGGAGGTCCACTCCTGACCCTGTTTGCCTGGGTATCACCAGCGGAGGCTACAGAACAGCAAAGATTGCTGCCTGCTCCTTCCTCTGGAAGCTTTGTCCCAGAGGGGCATCTGCCAGATGCCACCTGGAGCTCTCCTGTATGAGGTGTCTGTCGACCCCTGCTGGGAGGTGTCTCCCAGTCAGGAGGCATGGGGGTCAGGGACCCACTTAAGGAGGCAATCTGTCCCTTAGCAGAGCTTGAGCACTGTGCTGGGAGATCTGCTGCTCTCTTCCAAGTTGGCAGGCAGGAACATTTAAGTCTGCTGAAGCTGCGCCCACAGCCACCCCTTTTCCCTGGTGCTCTGTCCCAGGGATATGGAAATTTTATCTATAAGCCCCTGCCTGGGGCTGCTGCCTTTCTTTCAGAGATGCACTGCCCAGAGAAGAGGAATCTAGAGAGGCAGTCTGGCTACAGCAGCTTTGCTGCACTTCAGTGGGTTCCGCACCCAGTTCGAACTTCCTGGCGGCTTTGTTTACACTGTGAGGGGAAAACCGCCTACTCAAGCCTCAATAATGGCAGACATCCCTCCCCCCACCAGGCTCCAGTGTCCCAAGTCAACTTCAGACTGCTGTACTGGCAGTGGATCTTCGCTTGTTGGACTCCATGGTGGTGGAATTCGCTGAGCAAGACTGACTCCCTGGCTTCAGCTCCCTTTCCTGGGGAGTGAATGGTTCTGTCTCACTGGTGTTCCAGGCACTGGGGTACAAAAAAACCTTGTGCATCTAGCTCGGTGTCTGCTCAAACGGCTGCCCAGTTTTATGCTTGAAACTCAGGGCCCTGGTGGTGTAGGTACCCGAGGTGTAGAAAACCTGGTCTGTGGGCTGCGAATACCATGGGAAAAGCATGATATCTGGGCCAGATAGCACTATCCCTCACAGCACAGTTCCTCATGGTTTCCCTTGGCTAGGGGAGGGAGTTCTCTGACCCCTTGCACTTCCTGAGTGAGGTGACACCCCACCCTGCTTCTGCTCGCCCTCCATGGGCTGCAACCACCACCTAACCAGTCCCAGTGAGATGAGCGAGGTTCCTCAGTTGGAAATGCAGAAATCACTAACCTTCTGCATTGGTCTCACTAGGAGCTACAGACTGGAGCTGTTCCTATTTGGCCATCTTGCCCTCTGTCTCTACCACATTTTATTTATTCACTCATTGATTGACATTCGGGCTGGTTCCATGCTTTTGCAATTGCAAATTGTGCTGCTATAAACATGTGTGTGCAAGTATCTTTTTTGTATAATGACTTCTTTTCCTCTGGGTAGATACCTAGTAGTGGGATTGCTGAATCAAACAGTAGATCTACTTTTAGTTTTTTAAAGAATCTCAACACTGTTTTCCATAGTGGTTGTACTAGTTTACATCCCCAACAATAGTGTAAAACTTTTTCCTTTTCACTGCATCCATGCCAACATCTATTGTGTTTTGATTTTGTTTTATTATGGCCATTTTTGCAGAAGTGAGATGATATCACATTGTGATTCTGATTTGCATTTCCCTGGTAACTAGTGATGTTGAGCATTTTTCCATATGTTTCTTGGCTATTTGTTTATCTTCTACTGAGAATTATCTATTCATGTCCATAGCCCACTTTTTGATGGGATTCTTTGGGTTTTTTCCTTGCTGATTTGTTTGAGTTCTTTGTAGATTCTGGATATTAGTCCTTTGTCAGATGTATGGATTGTGAAGATTTTCTCCCGCTCTGTGGGTTGTCTGTTAACTGTGCTGATTATTTCTTTGGCTGTGCAGAAGCTTTTTAGTTTAATTAAGTCCCATCTATTTATCTTTGTTTTTGTTGCATTTGCTTTCAGGTTCTTGGTCATGAAGTCTTTGCCTAAGCCAGAGTCTAGAAGGGTTTTTCAGATGTTATCTTCTAGAATCTTTATGGTTTCAGGTCTTAGATTTAAGTCTTTGATCTATCTTGAGTTGCTTTTTTTGTATAAGGGGGAGATGAGGATCCAGTTTCATTCTTGTACATTTTGCTTGCCAATTATCCCAGCACCATTTGTTGAACAGGGTGTCCTTTTCCCAATTTATGTTTTATTTGCTTTGTCAAAGATCAGTTGGCTGTGAGAATTTGGCTTTATTTCTGGGTTTTCTATTCTGTTCCATTGGTCTATGCACCTATTTTTATACCAGTACCATTTTGTTTTGGTAACTATGGCCTAATAATATAGTTTGAAGTTGGGTAATGTGATGCCTCCAGATTTGTTCTTTTTGTTTAGTCTTGCTTTGGCTATGCAGGCTCTTTTTTGGTTCCACATGAATTTTAGGACTGTTTTTTCTTGTTTTGTGAAGAACGATGGTATTTTGATGGGAATTGCATTGAATTTATAGATTGCTTTTGGCAGTATGATCATTTTCACAACATTGATTCTACTCATCCATGAACATAGGATGTGTTTCCATTTGTTTGTGTCATTTATGATTTCTTTCAGCAGTGTTTTGTAGTTTTTTTCCTTGTACAGGTCTTTCACATCCTTGGTTAGATATACTAAGAATTTTATTTTATTTTTTTGCAGCTATTGTGAAAGGGGTTGAGTTCTTGATTTGATTCTCAGCTTGGTCACTGTTGGTGTTTAGCAGAGCTACTGATTTGTGTACATTAATTTTGTATCCTGAAACTTTGCTGAATTCATTTACCAATTCTAGGAGCTTTTGGATGAGTCTTTCCGGTTTTCTAGATATATGATCATATTGTCAGCAAACTGTGACAGTTTGACTTCCTCTTTACCAATTTGGATGCTCTTTATTTCTTTCTTTTGTCTGATTGCCCTGGCTAGGACTTCCAGTACTATGTTGAATAGAAGTGGTGAAAGTGGGCATCCTTGTCTTGTTCCAGTTCCCAGGGGAAATGCTTTCAACTTTTCCCCATTCAGTATAATGTTGGCTGTGGGTTTGTTGTAAATGGCTTTTATTACCTTAAGGTATGTCCCTTCTATGCCGATTTTGCTGTGTTTTAATCATAAAGGATGCTGAATTTTGTCAAATACTTTTCTGCATCTATTGAGATGATCATGTGATTTTGTTTTCAATCCTGTTTATGTGTTGTATCACATTTATTAACTTAAACCATTTATTGATGTTAAACCATCCTTGCATCTCTGGTATGAAACCCACTTGATCATGGTAGATTATCTTTTTGATATGCTGTGGATTAGGTTCACTAGTATTTTCCTTAGGATTTTTGCATCTATGTTCATTAGGAATATTGGTCTGTAGTTTTTTTTTTTTTTTTTTTTTAATGTCTTTCCCTGGTTTTGGTATTAGGGTGAGACTGGCTTTATAGAATGATTTAGGGAGGATTCCCTCTTTCTCTGTCTTCGGAATAGTGTCAAGAGTATTGGTAACAATTCCTCTTTGAATGTGTGATAGAATTCAGCTGTTAGTCTGTCTGGTCCTGGACTTTTTTTGTTGGCAATGTTTAAATTATCATTTCAATCTTGCTGCGTCTTATTGGTCTGTTTAGAGATTCTATATCTTCCTGGTTTAATCTAAGAGGGTTGTATATTTCCAGAAATTTATCCATCTCCTCTAGGTTTTTTAGTTTATGCACATGGAAGTGTTCATAGTAACCTTGAATAATCTTTTGTATTCCTATGGTATCAGTTGTGGTATCTCTCATTTTGTTCCTAATTGAGCTTATTTGGATCTTCTCTCTTCTTTTCTTAGTTAATCTTGCTAAAGGTCTATCAATTTTATTTATCTTTACAAAGAACCAGCTTTTTGTTTCATTATCTTTTGTAATTTGTTGTTGTTGTTGTTGTTTCCATTTCATTTAGTTCTGCTCTGATCTTTGTTCTTTTTTTCTGCTGGGTTTGTGTTTGGATTGTTCTTGTTTCTCCAGTTCCATGAGGTGTGACCTCAGATTGTCCATGTATGCTCTTTCAGACTTCTTGATGTGGACATTTAGTACTATGAACTTTCCTCTTAGCATCACTTTTGCTGTATCCCAGATGTTTTGATAGGTTGTGTCACTACTATCATCCAATTCAAATAATTTTTAAAATTTCCATCTTGATTTCATTTTTGACCCAATAATCATTCAGGAGCAGGTTATTTAATTTCCATGTATTTAAATGGTTTCGAGGGTTCCTTCTAGAGTTGATTTCATTTTATTCCACTGTGGTCTGAGAGTACTTGATGTAAGTTCAATTGTCTTAAATGTACTGAGACTTGTTTTGTGGCTGATCATATTGTCTATCTTGGAAAATGTTCCATATGCTGATGAATAGAATGTATATTCTGCAGTTATTGTATAGAATGTTCTGTAAATATCTGTTAAGTAATTTGTTGTAGGGTATAGTTTAAGTCCATTGTTTCTCTGTTGACTTTCTGTCTTGATGACCTGTCTAGAGCTGTTAGGTCTAGTAGTAATTATTTTGTAAATTCTGAAGCTCCAGTGTTAGGTGCATATATATTTAGGATTGGGATTTTTTCCTGTTGGACTAGTCCTTTTATCATTATGTAATGTCCCTTTTTGTCTTTTGAATGCTGTTGTTTCATTCTGTCTGATATAAGAACAGCTACTCCCACTTGCTTTTGGCTCCCATTCAGCCACTCTATGTCTTGTTTTTACACCCATTCAGCCACTCTATGTCTTCTGATTGGAGCGTTTAGTCCATTTACATTCAATATTTTTATTGAGAAGTAAGGACTTAGTGCTGCCATTTTAAAATTTATTTTCTGGTTGTATTGTGGTCTTCTCTTCCTCTTTTCTTTCTTTCCTATCTTCCTTTATTGAAGGTAATTTTATCTGGTGATAGAATTTAGTTTCTTCCTTCTTATTTTTTTGTGTCTCTGTTATATGTTTTTTGGTTTAAGGTTACCATGAGGCTTACAAATACTATTTTTCTTTTTTTTTTGTTTTAGACAGAGTCTCACTCTGTCACCCAAGCTGGAGTGCAGTGGTGTAATCTTGGTTCACCACAACCTCCACTTTCCACATTCAAGCAATTGTCCTGCCTCAGCCTCCCAAGTAGGCATGCGCCACCATACCTGGCTAATTTTTTGTATTTTTAGTAGAGATGGGGTTTCACCATATTAGCCAGGATGGTCTCAATCTCCTGACCTCATGATCTGCTTGCCTCAGCCTCCCAAAGTGCTAGGATTACAGGCGTGAGCCACTGCACCCAGCCACAAATACTATTTTATAACCCATTATTTAATCTGATAACAACTTAACACTGTTTGCATAAATGAACAAGCAAAAAAAACTACAATAATAAAAGTCTATGCCTTAACTTCGTCCCCCTCCTTTTTAACTTTCTGTTGTTTCTATTTATATCTTATTGTACTGTCCTTTGTCTACAAAAGTTGTAGCTATTTTTGAATGATTCATCATTTAGTCTTTCTACTTAGGATAAGAGTAGTTTAGACATCACAGTTAGTATTTTGATATTCTGTGTTTTTCTGTGTACTTACTATTACCAGTGACTTTGGTACCTTCAGGCCATTACTTTTTGCTCATTAACATCTCTTTCTTTCTGAGTGAAGTGCTCCCTTTAGCATTTCTTGTAGGACAGGTCTGGTGAAATCCCTCGGCTTTTGTTTGTCTGGGAATGTCATTATTTCTTCTTCATGTTTGAAGGATATTTTCACCAGATTTACTATTCTAGGGTAAAAGGTTTTTTTTTCCTTCAGCACTTTAAATATGTCATGCCACTCTCTCCTGATCTGTAAAGTTTCCACTGAAAAGTCTGTTACAGACACCAAGTAGACTTCCAAGTAGAACATTTTGGAGCTTCACTGTATGTTATTTGTTTCTTTCTCTTGCTGTTTTTAGGATCCTTTCTTTATCCTTGACCTTTGGAAATTTGATTATTAAATGCATTGAGGTAGTCTTCTTTAGGTTAAATCTGCTTGGTGTTCTATAACCTTCTTGTTCTTGAATTTTGATATCTTTTTTCTAAATTTGGTAAGTTCGTTGTTATTTTCCCTTTGAATGAACTTTCCATCCTTACTTCTTTCTCTACCTCTGCTTTAAGGCCAGTGAGTCTTTGATTTGCCCTTTTTAGCTATTTTTCTAGATCTATAGGCATGTTTCTTTTTCCAAAATTCCTTTTTCTTTTGTCTCCTCTTACTGTGTATTTTCAAATAGACTGTCTTCAAGCTCACTAATTCTTTCTTCTGCTTGATCCATTCTGCTATTAAAGAGCTCTGATGCATTCTGCAGTATACCAACTGCATTTTTCAGCTCTAGAATTCCTGCTTGATTCGTTTTAATTATTTGAATCTCTTTGTTAAATTTACCAGATAGAATTCTGAATTTCTTCTCTGTGTTATATGAAATTAACACAGCTACTTTGAATTCTCTGTCTGAAAGGTCACATATCTCTGTTTCTCCAGGATTGGTTCCTGGAGGCTTATTTAGTTCATTTGGTGAAGTTATGTTTTACTGAATGGTGTTGATGTTAGTAGATATTCTTTTGTGTCTAGGCATTAAAGAATTAGGTATTTATTGTAGACTTCACTGTCTGAGCTTGTTTGTACTCATCCTTCTTTGGAAAGCTTTCCAGATATTTGAAAGTACTTAGGTGTTATAATCTAAGCTGTGTCTGGTTTAGGGAATACCCCAAGACCAGTAACACTGTGGTTCTTGCAGACTGGTGGTGGTCTCGGACAAGGTCTGGAAGAATTTCTGTATTGCCAGGTAGAGACTCTTGTTCTCTTTTCTTACTTTCTCCCAAACAAATAGAGTCTCTCTTTCCCTCTCTCTCTTTCTCTTTCTCTTTCTCTTTTTCTTTTTCTTCTGAGCCACCTAAAGCTGGGGGTGGAGTGACACAAGCATCCCTGTGGCCACTTCCACTATGACTGCAGTGGGTCAGACTTGAAGCCAGAACAGCACTGAGTCTCACCCAAGTCCTGCTGTAGCCACTCCCTGGGTACCGCTTATGTTCACTCAAGACCCTGGGGCTCTATAATCAGCAGGTCACAAAGCCAGTCAGGCCTGTGTTCTTCTTCCCTTCAGAATGACGAATTTCCTGAGGCCCTGGTGGGTCCAGAAGTACCATCCAAGAGTTAGATACTAGAGTCAAAAACATTAGAAGTCTACTTGGTGTTCTGTTTTACCGTGACTTGGCTGGCACTCAAACCACAAGACATAGTCATTCCCAGTCTTTCCTCCCCTTTCCAAAAGCAGAGGAGCCTTACCCTGTAGCCACCACCACCATAGGCCGTGGGGAGTATGGTAAGACTACCAAGGATATTCTCTTAATGTCCCAGAGCTCTTAAGTCAACTTGTAGAGAATGCTGCCTGGCCTGGGACTCACTCTTCAAGTCTGGACTCCTCTCTGGCCCAGAGCAGGTCCAGAAATGCCAACCACAAGTTAATCCTGGAATCAGGGACTCCAAGAGCCTGCTCAGTGTTCTACCCTCTGGCAGCTGTGCTGGTTCCTGAATCCAGCAAGTCTCAGAGGCTTACCCAAGGCCCTTGATGTAGTATTTGGGTATTGCTGCTGGTTATTCAGGGCCCAAGGGCTCTTTAGTTAGTAGGTGATGAATTCTCCCAGGACTGAGTCCTTCCGTTCAAGGCAGCGAATTCCCTTCTAGGCCCTGAGTGTGTCTAGAGATGTTATCTAGGAGCTAGGGTCTGAAACAGGGGCCTCCCAACTCTGACTGGTGCCCTATCCTGCTGTGGCTGAGCTGGTATTCAAGAAGAAAGACAAAGCCCCTCCATTCTTTCCTCTCCCCTCCTCAAGCAAAAGGAAGGAGTCTCTTTTGGAGCTGGAAGCTGTGCAACTTGGGGTTAGGAGAGGGGTGAGGCCAGCATTCCCTTAGCCACCCCAGTTTGTGTCTCAGTATGTTGAGTTCTCCCCAGTCCACTCTCTCTGGGCCCAGTTTAGCACTAGGACTCACCTAAGGGTTGCAGTTCTTATGGCCTAGACTGCCTTTCAAGTTTACTTAGCACCTCAGAGCACTGTAACCATCAGTGGGGAGGTCTGCAGGCACTCAAGCTTCTGGCCTCTATGATCATTGATTCCTCAACCACTGGCTAGGGTTGGTTCAAATGCTCCCTCCAGGGGCAAGTGTCAGCTGAGTTGGTTCAATTTTCCTTTCTGCTCGAACAGGACAGCACTGAGTTCAATGCCTCACAGTTTCTCTGCTCTCCCTCCCTCAGCATCCAAAGACACTCTCAGCCCCACATAGCTGCTGCTGGGGGTTGGGGAGGGCTGGCATCAGAGATTCTGGACTGTTTTTCTTCTTCAGTGCCTCTTTCAGCAATACAAACTTAACACCAGGTACTATGAAGACTCATCTGATTTTGGTTGTTATGAAGGTTTTTTTTTTTCTGTGTAAATAGTTGTTAAATTGGTGTCCTTATGGTGGGGACAATCAGTGGAGCCATTTATTCTTCTATCTTGCCAAACCCTGATGTCTTAATGCATCCATTGTATGTAACAAGAAAGGAGATTTGTCACATAATGACGATAATTACTATTAAGAGTGAGCACTGAGCACATACCTGTGCCAGGCACTGTTCTAAGTGCTGCACATGTATAAGTTTTCCCTTAATTGTCACCACTATGATGTGAAGCAGGTACTATTATTATCTCCATTTATAGATAAGAAAATTAAAGCACTGAGTGGTTAACTAACTTACCCAAGGTCACACAGTCAGAGAAAGGCAGAGCTGGGGGATTGATGATTGACTGATGGATTGATTTAGGAACACCTACTTTTTTCAACATAGTGGTTCAATCTGCTGACCTTGAAACCAAGGGTTCAAATGCCAGCTCTATTCCTTACTATCAGATCATTTTAAACCGAGTTTCTCGTAGTTAAAATAAATAAATTATAGCATCTAACCTCATAGGTATGTAGGAATATTATATGAGTTAACTCATGTAATAGTGTAAAACCTAGAATACTGGCTGGTACCAAGTAAGCAATATTATTAATACTATTATTATTTCTTCACATATAACTTAGGCAGAATGATTTGACAGCTTGTGTTCTAACTACTACCCTGTATTATCTTCCTTCTAGACTCCATATCCTCAGTACCATAGCTGAATGGTTGACACACTTGAAGCAGTCCGTAACAGTTGACGAATAAATGAATGAATGAACAGATACATGAACTGCTGAATGAATTAGTAGAAGATAGAGAGAGGAGAATTGAGTCTTATCCAACGTGTGGAGTTTGGAAGGGAAAACAAACATTTCTTAGGAAATGCCAATAATCACCTATGTTTAATATTGTTAACAAATCAGGAAATGTGCCTTCCTTCCAAGAAAAATGACAAGCTTATCCACACTACAGGAAACAACAGGTCCAAACCTCCTAAGCACCCCTAAGCATGGGATCCTTCTCACACTTTCTGTTTGCTCCTTCATTTGCACCTAAACCCAGCCCAGACTGTGCTGTGAATTTCATGGCCATAGCTTATGCCAGTAAAAAGCCTTTCCTGCTCTGCTAATGTGGCATTTGTTTGGTAATATGCGGGAAAGGGCATTAAAAATAAATCCAGAAATGGCATCTTATAAATTTGGATTTTCTGTTCTCATAATTTATAGGAGTTCATGTTAGAGAGCACTGTCTTATGCATAAATACAATTTCTTTGTGAGCTGATGATGGAATTTATATCAAAGGGGGTCGAACATATACTTCATGAACTCAGCATCCACTATTATAAGCTATTTCATGTATAACTGGAGATGAATGATCTCTCCCCCTGTTTGTCTTAACTTAAAATTCAGTTGGCTTGCTTGAATTCATTTCCAAGGCATGGGAGTGGGGGAAGGGAACTCAAGATTTATACACCTTTAATCTAATCAATTCTAAACATATCTTTAGACAAATAATTTAAAAATCTATGCATCACAAAACACCTCTATTAATTTCAGAATACATAGTTTGGTGAATGTTTATGTGATTGTGGGTTTGTGTGTTTAAGATTTAAAAAAAATCATCCTCTCTTTCCTTTCCCCTCAGAAAGAAATTTTAACAGGAATGTTTTGAAATAAAATCCCACAAGGAAACAATCCCCCCAGACAATTAAACTGGGAGAAGTTCCCCTGAGGGCAGACCAAAACAAAATTCGTAAAAATAATTGCCGTGCTGGGTTTCTGCTGTATTTTGGCTGGGCATAAGCAGAACAGCGGGGGCCTGTGCACATACTCACAGAAAACACACACACACAAACACACAGAGTAAGTGTGTCCCTCCATGGAGCAGGCTTATGACACTGTTGTGTGTAACTACCAGGCCAGACTCTGGTCTTTCTGGCAAGACGCAGTGATTTGGAGGCTGTAGCCAATATAAAATAACAATCAGGTCATTTACAAGGTTCTGCCAAATATTAACCTTGTATCCAATTCTCCCCCAACATTGCAGTCTCTAATGTGAACCAGGCCAGCCCCCCAATCATTTTACCATATTCTGGAATGGGGGTGGAGGCAGTAGGCAAGTTGGGGAACTCAGTACACACTTGTTAGAAATAAAATATTTTAAGGGGGTGTGTTTATACCAAGATAATGATGTGGTTTGTTGGCTTTTTTTTTTTTTTTTTAAGTGCCAGAAAGATTGTTTAATTGCCCTCTCCTTCCTTAGGGGAAACTCAAAGGTTAATCCATCCAAGAAAGTGGGGTTTGCATTTGCCCTGAAGATAACAGAATTATTTGAGCTGTGGTTGAGGGTGTAGGAAACTGTGGTTTAAGGCCAGGTGGCTGAGAGTGTTTTGGCAGGGAGGACTGAAGTTATGGTTTTGTGTCTGTGTTAGGGAATTGCTTTGGACAGAATCATGCGGTACTGGGTTTAATGCCACAATCAGGAGCATGCTCAGACAGCTAATATTGTATTAATATTTATTGTTAACATAGCTTCATAGTTATTTTTAGCACTTCAAAAGAGATCACTGATTTGGACCATCGCCTCTACTTCTCCACTTCTCGTTTTTTAAGCAACCACACTGGAGCCCCCACTGTGCCAGACACTACGTCCTATTTAATCTACACAAGAGGTCGATACATTCAACATCTCCATTTTAGAGGTAAGGAAAAGGAGGTTTCTTGGACCAGGAAATACCTCTCCCAGGACAAGTGGCTATAGAATATAAAGCTAAAGGCAAGCCCCCTGACTTGGTCCACGCTCCATTCTTCCCTCTTAAGAGAGAGTAGCCCTCCATGCCTGGATCCATTCTGCAGATATTTCTAGTCTTTGCTTTCAAAGACCAGTGAAGCCAACGGTACTGCACTAGTCTGAACCATGTCATAGAGAACTTCTAAACTTCTCAAGCCAGCCATGATCACCAAGATTCAATGGATAAAATAATTCCGAAGTAAGCCCATCTGTCTGAAGTGTAGATTGTGTTCATTCTCTGTCCCTGCTGTATAAATTCTAGCCAAGTTTTCCTTCCCTCTCTAAAGGCCAATCATACCTTCCGACTAAAGGCCTTGGGGAACTTAAATGCAATTTCTATGCTGAAATTAAGCCAGGTAAAGATTTCAACAATAACAACAACAAAACTGGTCCCTCTGGTTCTTTTCTCAAAATTGTTGGTATCACTACTTCTTTGGAAGCGGAGGTGACATTTCTTGACAGCCAAGACACTGTATCTTACAGCTAGTTAGTCTTCTTTGAATGTATTTCTTTTTTTTAATGGAATGGAGCCTACGGAGGGGGCGGGGCTCAAATTCTTTCGTGAATGGAGTGTTAGAATAAACAGCTCTGCACGAATGTTGGGATAATGTTTTAAAGTGAGGACCAGCCAATGCAGTCAGGAGAAGCAGTTTTAACAGCAGGGCTGTTATTTTAACAATAGGTTACCAGATCCATTGGGCAATCTGACTAAAAGCCCATATTTATTTCCCTAATTTTATAAACATTTAATAGGTCCTTATTAAACACATCAGCCAGCATGATTTAATAACACAATCAGTCTAGAAGTTTAAGAAAATTGAAAACAGGATTTGAATGTAATGCAGCCACAATTACTGGAGATTATAGGGAATCATTCCCATATGTCTCCAGTGGAGAGCTGCTAATCTCTGTTTGCGTGGAGGTGATTTCCTTTGGAACCC
The DNA here is from genome assembly GCF_001698545.2 of Rhinopithecus bieti. Lineage (NCBI taxonomy): Eukaryota > Metazoa > Chordata > Mammalia > Primates > Cercopithecidae > Rhinopithecus > Rhinopithecus bieti. The sequence goes on along the minus strand of NW_016828394.1, from coordinate 565,807 downwards.
TGCCCAGCCTTCAACAGCACTAGGGCTGAACAAATTAGATTTGAAAGTCCCCAATTTTATGACTAAGGTAATACACTCTGTGTATTTAGAGAAACACTGAGTTCCTATTTTCACTGGCTCTCAAACGCTGGACAGAGACCTTGATTTCATTTAGTTTGGCTCCACTTAGAATATGGTCATAGGTCTGAAGGGGTCAGCACATGTTTTTGTGTGACTTTCATAGATATTCTAATTCCTCTCCACCCACAATGCTGAGGCGTTTGCATCATGGCTTGGTGATGACAGATCTCAGGAATGTGCTGCAATTAGACCTGGAAGACAGCCGGCTTCTAGGGGCCTGGGGACCCACACCTTCCTCTACTAAACTTTTGTGCCTCCATCTCATTCTCCGTCCTCCGGTCATGGTACCCTCCAAGTGGCTTTTCTTATGCTCAGTGAACAGCAACCTGGGAAACTAGGCTTTGCTTTTCTCTTTCTTAGGCAGCTTCTGGAAAAGGTGAACTCTGCAAAGAGACAGATTTTCTTGATTCTGGGTAAAGCAGCAAGGACCTGTAGGTTACAGATGAAAGTCCTGGGAGCTACAAGATTAGGAACAAACCCCAAAGCAGCATTTCTATTAGTATTAGCCTGAAATAGTGCTGGACGGTCTCCACCTTGATGTTTGCCTCCCATCTTGCCTCTTATTTTTGTAGAACGAGTGAAACATAGTAACAATGACTCCCAATTCCTGAGCACTTACTGTATGCCCACACATTACAACACTGCCTGCTTTAAGCTTCACAATAACCCAGTAAGATCAGTATTATCAACCACACCATACAGAAAAAGAAACTGAGATTCTGTTGACCTTGGAACCTTCCTGGTCTCAGCAAAGCAAGATTCAGACTCAAAGGGCATTGACTTGGAAGTTCCTTTTTTAATATATACTTTAAGTTCTGAGATACATGTGCAGAACATGCAGGTTTGTTAAATAGGTATACACATGCCATGGTGGTTTGCTGCACCCATCAACCCATCATGTACATTAGGTATTCCTCCTAATGCGATCACTCCCCTAGCCCCCACCCGCTCTGACATGCCCTGGTGTGTGATGTTCCCCTCCCTGTGTCCATGTATTCTCATTATTCGACTCCCACTTATGAGTGAGGACATGTGGTGTTTGGTTTTCTGTTCCTGTGTTAGTTTGCTGAGAATGATGGTTTCCAGCTTCATCCATGTCTCTGCAAAGGACATGAACTCATCCTTTATATGGCTGCATAGTATCCCATCGTATATATGTGCCACATTTTCTTTATCCAGTCTATCAGTGATGGGCATTTGGGTTGGTTCCAAGTCTTTGCTATTGTGAATAGTGCTGCAATAAACATACGTTTGCATGTGTCTTTATAATAGAATGCTATATAATCCTATTCTTAATCGCTATTTGGAGTGTGTTGCTTCCAATAATGGTAAAGATAATGAGATGACCACAATGCTTTATATGTGCATGAAAAGGAAGTGTACCTTTTCCTAGACATCTTTCCATTCAATTCAAGAGTTCTAGTTAGTTTCTTCCTGGTAACTTCCCTTTACAATGGTGCTTTTGGCTTTTGAAGATCCAGAAGCAACAAGAGGAGGAAGAGGTAAAGGGCTAGAAAAAGAAATTTGGGTAATTCTTAAGAGAAATGTTGAGGAGCTTGCATAGAATGAGAGGAAATGAGATTTTACAGTTCTTGAGTTAAAACTTATTTATGATTTACCACATACCAGGCATTATTCTAAGCACCTGTCTTGTATTTCCCTTCATTTCAATCCTCCCAACCATCCTGTGAGGTAGTTCTATCTTAAAGTAATCCTATTTTGCCCACATTAAGTAACTTATGTTCAGAGTGACCCAGCTAGTAAGTGGCACAACTGGGATTTATGCCCAGGCACTCTGAGTCTAGTGCCAACCCTCACCACTGTGCTAAGACATTGTGTATCAACTAGTCCTTCACTTGGAGAAATGCAAGGAGGGAACTCATGTTGCTTTCAGGTTAGTTTTTGCTTGCTGAACTAAATATATATTTGACCTTCACTTAGCTCCTTGCCTGAAGCCCTCAGCAGGTTTATCTAAGCAGGTGGGATTAAAACCTTTAATTTATTGACTTGACTTTACAACCTAAACCCACATCCTCTTCCCCACCGCACGCACCCACAACAATCATACATGTTCAACTCACAGTCACAAACATCTCCATTAACATATATTAAGATTATACGTGCTGAGCTTTAAAACAAAATGGAACCACTTTGAACCCTTTAGGCAAACAAGAACACCAGAAATCTCCATTCACCCTGCACCCTCGCCAAGGACTTGATGGTTCCGTTCCCCTAGGGGCAGAATGTTTGAACACCCAGTCATCAGTGTATATAGACTTTTCTTTTGTTCATTTCTTTAATCTAGAGCAATCATTACTCAACTCTAGCATGTATAAGAATTGCTGTAGATCATTGGATGCACTAAACAAAAGAGTATCCACTGAGTGTGATGGGCAAAGGCGACTCTGCCTCTCCCGCAGATGTCAGGTGAGAGCATCATCCAGGTGAGAGCACGAGGTGAGTTGAGTCAGTGACACACAATGCTTTGAGGCTTTTGAAGTGCCTCAACCACCTCCTTCTCCAGTTACGCCAACTCTGGGAGGTCGCCAGTACATGTCCTGGCCCCAGGAGACATGTGAAAGTAAATTAAAATGAAGACCAGGCCTGAAGAATCCCTGAGCTGACCAAGCCAGGTAGGCCTCATCAGTGAGTTTAATCCTCCTCGATTTGCAAGCATGAGCAAAACTTAACTTGAGTTATTTTTCTTGTAAATGCCTATATTAAAGAAAAATAGAACTTAAGCTCAACCAATCAGAAGCAGCCAAAACACTTATCATTATATAACTAGGGGCCTTCCAGTAAGATAGACCAAATAAGGCAGCCGTATGATTAATAAAGCCAATCAAATATTTGCTTTGCTTTACTTCCAAGTTTATCCTATAAAAACCTCCCTCTAGTGTTCCTCTGGTGGAGCTTCTAGGCCACTTCCAATTTGGAACTACCAGATTCATGAATCACTGTTTGTACAACTCAACTCTTTCGAAATTTATTGTGCCTCAGTTTGCCTTTTTAGCAGGTTTCATATTTCAAGCTCCATTTCATTGATGATGACTGCAGCACAGGAAAGAGCCTCATCTGAAGTCAAAATGTGCTGGACTCTAAAGACAGCCTCAAAACTGCCCTGAAATCCAGTTGTTTCACACAGAGTAGCATCTTTTATCATCGTCCAACTTTTACCATGAAAGGGTCAAATGGCTTCTAGAAGCCATCGAACACAGCAGCTTGATGATGTAACAACTTTTTAAAAGAAATACAAGTAAGTTCTGCTGAAATGTCTACAAAAAAATCCAACTAAATCAATAGCAGATAGGATTTTCTGCTTCTAAAAGACAATGCCTTCTAGAATATCATGACATTCCATCACTAAATATTTTATTTAATCAAAGTTTGTTGGTGTAGACTTTCTGCCAAATCCTCAGGGTGAATTCTAATTACACAGTGTAGCTGGGTGTTTACAGAGCATGACCTTTTTAGAGACTGCCTGCCTGGTTTTGTATCCTTACCCAACCAACCACTAGCTTTGTGTCCATGGGCACGTTTACTTCATCTCTCTGTGCATCAGATTTCCCATCTCTAATATGGGGACAATGATGGAATCCGCCTCTTGAGGTTGTCGTGAGTATTAAATCAGTTAATCTAGGCAAAGTACTTAGAATAGTGCCTGGCACACATGAAGAGGTCAGTCAGTGTTACCTCCTATAGTATCAAATGGGAATATGCCTCAATCAAGATGAGAGTCATTGAATAAGATATAAGTTTGTCTTCACAATAAATAAAATCTATTCAGTGGTATGCAGTGGGCCAAGGATGGAGTTTTAGAGTCAGACAAACCTGAGTTTGCATTCTGGCTCTGCCTCTTTCTAGAATTGTCATCCATGTAACCGCTGGAGGCTTAATGAATGGCAACTACGTGAGGCAGCATGATAGTCAGATGTGTGAATTTCAGAGCCACTTCTGGATTCCAACCCTCTGCCACTTAATACCTATGTGATTATGGAAAAGACACTCACACTTTCTGCACCTCAGTTTCCTCCTCTGAAATAATGTAACAATAAAGCCTATGGGAGTTGTTGTGAGGGGTAAATGAGATGTGTGTATAGTTCCCCACAGGTGATCAACACTCGATAAATTGTAACAATGCTACTGTTAGTCTTTTCCAAATCACATAGGTGGTGGTTACCTCCAAAGTCAGATCTCAAGAGAAAGACAATTCTATTAAGTGTTCTAAAATACATGTAACATATAATATCCTATCTTAGCCATTTTTATATATAGAGTTCAGTGGTATTAAGTCATTCCCATTATTGTGCAGACCTCATAACCATCCACCTTTAGAACTTTTCATCTTGGAAAACTGAGACTGTCTACCCATTAAACAATAGCACCCCATGCCCCTTCCCCCAGCCACTGAAAGAAACACCATTCTACTTTCTGTCTTTATAAATGTGTCTACTCTAGGTACCTTATATAAGTAGACTCATACAATATTTGGGTTTTTGTGACTGATTTATTTCACTTAGCATGATATCCTCAAGGTTCATCCATTTTGTAGCATGCATCAGAATTTCTTTCCTCCTAAGGTTGAGTAATATTTTGTTGTATGTCTATACCACATTTTGTTTATCCAATCTTCTGTCAAAGCACACTTGGGTTGCTTCTGTGGTTTAGCTATTGTGAGTAGTGTTGTTATAAAGATGGGTATGTAAACATCTGTTCAAGACCCTGATATCAATTATTTTGAGTATATACCCAGCAGTGGAATTGCTTGATCATATGGTAGCTCTACTTTTTATTTTTTGAGGACCTACCATACCGTTTTCCACAGCAGCCACACCATTTTGCAATTCCACTAACAGAGCACAAGAGGCCAATTTCTCTGTATCTTTGTTAACACTTGTTATTATCTGGAGTTTTTTTTTTTGATAGCAGTATCCTAAACGGTGTGAGCTAATGTCTCATTATAGTTTTAATTTGCATTTCTCAAATGATTAATGATGTTTAGCATTTTTTGTGCTCATTGGTCATTCATAAATCTTCTTTGGAGAAATGTCTATTCAAGTCCTTTGCCCATTTTTCAGTTAGGCTGTTTATTCTTGTTGTTCAGTTGTAGAGAAAGACATTTTTAAAGATACCTTCAGAGACTTATTTTATGAAAATATTTTTTTCTTTATTCCTCAGAAAATAAAGGGAACATTCTTAATGGAGAGAAAAATAGGAACTGTAAGGTTATTTTGTGATAAGGTACGTATAAAATGTCCCTTTCCCTAGGAATGGCTTACACAGAGCCCTCAGGTAAGGGAGTGCACGGAAGGCCTGTACCTCTTCCAGCCTAGCTCCAGCCCCAGCCCCAGCCCCAGCACCGTGAGCCTGTAAGGCAGACATAAGTACTTCTGCCTCTTGGGGCCTGGCATCCTAGGGTGTCCACTCAGGCCCCATTAAAAGTGGCCACCATAAAGTGAAAAAAGCCAGTGTCTTTGTTCATTTTTGTGCTGCTCTAACAAAATGCCACAGACAGGGTAAGTTATACACAACAGAAATTTATTACTCACAGTTCTGGAGTCCATGAAGTACAAGAACAAGGCCCTGGAAAGTCGTGTCTGGTGAAGGCTGCCCTCTGCTTCAAGATGGTACCTTGGATATTGTGTCCTCGCATGGCAGAAAGTGGAAGGGCAAAAAGGGCCTAGTCTAGTTCCCTCCGGTCCTTTTATTAATGTAAGGCTCTAATCCATTCATAAGGGCAGAGCCCTCAAGACTTAGTCATGTCCCAAAAGGGCTTATCTCTTAATGGGGATTAAGTTTCAACAAGAATTTTGGAAAGGACACACTCAAACCATAGCAGCAAGTCTCAGAAGGACAAATACTACATGATTCCACTTATGTGACGTATCTGAAATAGTCAAACTCATAGGAACAGAGAGAAGAATGGTGGTTGCCAGGGACTGGAGGAGGGCAATGTAGAGTTGCTGTTCAATGGGTATAACATTCCAGTTATGCAAGACGAATACCTCCTAGAGAACTGCTGTACAACATTGTCCCTATAGTTAACAACACTATGCTATGCACTTAAAATTGTGTTCAGAGGGTAGAGCTCATGTTAAGTATTCTCACCATAATAGTAATAACAATAACACGGTCACCACTGGGGGTTCTGGTACCTGGAATGGCAGCTGACTTCTGGATGACTTCAATGGAAAAGCATGCTTCACGAGTTACTGGACACTGCTTCCTGAGCCTCCTTCCCCAGGCCACACCCACTCTACAGCTTGAAGCACGAATACTTCTTTTTTTTTTGCTTTTCTTTTTTAGAGGGAGTCTCGCTCTATCGCCCAGGCTGGCGAGCAGTGGCACAATCTCAACTCACTCCAAGCTCTGCCTCCTGGGTTCATGCCATTCTCCTGCCTCAGCCTCCCGAGTAGCTGGGATTACAGGCGCCCACCACCACGCCCAGCTACTTTTTTGTATTTTTAGTAGAGATGAGGTTTCATCGCATTAGCCAGGATGGTCTTGATTTCCTGACCTCATGATCCGCCCGCCTTGGCCTCCCAAAGTGCTAGGATTGCAGGCATGAGCCACCGCGCCCAGCCTAAAGCACTAATACTTCTCATAACATCCTGTCACTTGAGAGAGTGAGCCCTGACACCCTCCCCTCTGAGTGTCCCCAGATAATTCCTCAGTGAAGATGGAGCTGCATCTCCAAATGCAACACTAAAATCCTGCTTTGCCTGCCCAGGTCATCCTTGGGGTTAGAGGCCAGGAGAAGCAGAAGACATTTTTACTAGAACCTAAAAACCTCAGCTCCTTGGGCGCTTTTGCTGCCTATACCAGTGTCCCAAAACCCAGCGCCTCCCTGGAACCACCTCCAGCCTCCACCCTTGTGGAATGGTGGGATCTTCCTGCTTTGCCTTACCAGGTGGGTAACACTGAATTCCCTGCCTTTGGCTTTTTTCACTTAACATTATTTAATTCTACTTTTACCCACAGCCTTCAGCCCTTAATTGAATATGCATTTAATCAACCACAGGCTGGGTGAACTTGCTAGGAAACAGAAAGGAAGGTCAAGATATGAAGGGTTGTGATGGATAAAAACCAATGGATAACTTTGGTCCCTTTGATGAGGATGTGAGGCCGGGGGCCATCAAATGTTTAGCAGAAACCTGTGAAAATAACATTCCTGTGGTAATTCCTCCTAATATGCAGTGAACTGAGAACATTTCAGGCATTTTATTTTCATGTCGGCTCTAATAATTGAAAACAATTTTAAAAAGCAAAATATCAGGGTCAAAATATTTCAAAGAGGTATTTTTTTCACCTCTAACTTGAAAGTAAATTGTTACTTTCTAAGCAAGCAAACAAAAAGGGCTTTTATGCATATCTGATTAGCTCATTTCCTTTGATTTTGGCGAGTGATGTCATTTGGGCCCAGCTGTTGGTATGCTGCAAATGATTTCCCTTCCTCATGTTTCAGCGAGTCATTTCTGCCCCTAATGGAATTACTTTGACTGGAGCCCAGCATTTTTCATGGTTCACCTCTCCTATCAGCTGATATCCAGGACTCCTCTAGAAAAAATGAGGAAAGGCCACAAAGGTATTTAAATACCTAGCAAACAATAATTTCATGTAGACTCTTATCAAGCAGTTGTCTTTTGGAAATCTGTTTGTGTCCAATGCCTTAGCTCCTCAATTCATCCAGTAAAATAACAGTGAGAGTCTGAAGTAGATGAAGCATCTAAATTAAAGGGCCCTGGGTTTTCAGAAGCAGGCCTGACTTGCCCCTTTCTGCCCCATGTGCTTATAGCAGAGCTGACGTATTAACCCAACAGGGAAGGTAACAGAGCCATAGAAAGAACAGGGTAGCACATAAGAGCAGTCACTTTCAAATTCTTCAGACAAGTCCACATTTGAGTGCCACACCTTGCTAGCTAAGTGTCTGGTAATCTTTAGACCCCAGTTTCTTACCGGTAAAAAGAAGCTACTAAAAGTAAGCAGATAGTGGGAGAGGCTGTACGTGGGAACCAGGGGTAGATGAGGAATCTCTGCACATTTGCTCAGTTTTTTTGTGAACCTAAAGCTGCTCTAAAAAAATAATAAAACCTACCTTTAAAAAAAAAGCAACAGAAGGACAGAGGGTTGCTGTGAAAACAGGCCCTTAAAGTGCTTAGAACCCTATGTAGCATAGTCATTATGTGCCGCTTCTAAACTGGTTATTAGATGTTCGGGCAGGGGGTTATCTGCTAGGTCAATGCTTTTCAGCCTATGTACTCTTGACATTTGGGCCATTTAATTTGGTTGGGAATGGGAACGTCTTGTGAACTGTAGGGTGCTTAGCAGTATCCTAGCATCCCTGGTCTCTCTACTCACTAGATGCCAGTAGCAACTGCAACACTCTCCCAACCAGTAGCAAAAACCAAAGACATCTCCAGACATTGCCAAATGTCTCCTGAGGGGTATAATTGCCCTTGGTTGACAATGACTGTGATAGGTTAAAACAAAAACAATCATTAGTTCATTCAATAGCTCTACTGAATAGAAACGCTTCATGGTCCAGGTGAAACTCTCTTTTTGAGAATTGTACTTACTTGTTTCTCTGATTGTCAAGCGCTGCTTTCATCTGCTCAGACTGATCTCACAGCACACCTGGCTCACCTCAGCCCTGCCCCTGATCTCCCACACCTGGATGCACTGCTTTCCTTCTGCTCTCTTCGTGCCTGAACCCTTCCTAGCTTCAGCCTCCACCTTCTTCATTGCTTCTTGAATCCTTCAAGCCTTCGGAGTCATCTTGTCTTCCCAGATTCCTAGTCTGCCACTCCATCTAGCAACTCATTTTGCCTTGGTCCTGAGAAGATTGCCTGAGAAACTAGAGGTTTTATAGCAAGAAAAGATGATACAAATCACGTAACCCAGCAGCCTGTAGGAGCAGATGAGGACATTTGGATGTGGGAAGGCTACAGAACTTGTGCAAGGTCAGTGCTGGTAATGTGGAGCTGGAATTATGACCTCTGCTTGGCAGCCATTTCCCTGGAGTGGATACTCTTGGGAGTTGGTCCCTGTGTCCAGCCTGTGTCTTCATACACAAATTGTGTTTCTGTGTTTAGACAGGTTGGCCCGTGCAGACTCATCAGTGGTTCAGAGATATCCAAAAGCTTCTGTTCCTTTCATGGTGCTGAGTCTAAGACATTTATCTTTCTTGCATCCCCTGCTTACACTAAACCTCCATTTAAGCTTAATAGCCAGAGAAATGACTGTAAGCAGTTCTCCAACCTGAGCTTGCATTAGAATCACCTGGATGGCTTTTTGAACCATAGCGAGCTGGGCTCCATCCCTGGAGTTTCTGATTCTGAGAGGGTGGGGTGGGTCTGGGACTTTGCATTCCCAGGTGATGCTGATATTGCTAACCCTGCGATCTTATTGGGAGAGCCTGACAGAAAGTTGTTAAGAGCCTGGACTTCAGAACTGAACAACCCTAGTTTGAGCTCCTGTTTCACTACCTTGGGCAAGTGACTCAACCTTGGTAAGCCTCAATTTTCTCATCTTTACATAAAGATAATAATTAGAAGTGCTCATTACGATGTGTTGTTACATATAACATCTTCAATTTTTGGCACTTACCAACTCGCAGCATGTGTCCTGACCAGAGGAGTAAAAAGAGGTCAATTTCCTTCTATTTTTTTAAGCTAATGGCTTAAGAGGAAATAGCAAGTTAGTGAGGTTCAGGGAATGTGTTTAATTTGGTATGGGACTCTGCAAAAACTGTTTTATGTATTAGCCATTTCTGTAAAATGGACCAAATGGCTCTTCTCCACTTCCCCCGACATCCCCCAGACCTGTTGGACAGGTAAAAGGATAGTAATGAGTACTTTGAAAGAATTAATTAATGATATGACACTGCTATAAAAGTTCAGTGCTGACTTGCCTCTTTCAGTAATAGTCCTCCTCTGGAAGAGGAGTTCTTCTCTTGCCTTTCTTTCCAAACCTGCATAGCTTACCTTCCAGATAAGCACTTTCCTCCTCACTATAGCCCAAGTGAGTATCTCCCTTTTCTGATGAATCTCTATTGCCTAATTGCTACTTAACTATAAACAGCTTGCTTTGAAACTTACCTGCCTAATGAGTACTGTCTCCATGTCTCTTCTCTCCGATTAAACATTCTTTGAGGAAATGAACTATGCTTTCCATTTCTTTTGAATTACCCCTGAGTGCCTGGTGTCATTCTATGAACAGTCAATAGATGAATGTTGATTAAATGTATATTGCCTAGTTTTCATAGAATTTCAAAGCTTTAAACAGGACATGGGAAAATAATTTCCTGTATCTTCATATTTAAGATGTAGGACTCTTCATCTTTTAGGTCATTGGTGCTTGTGTACGATGGGTTGATCACGTCAGACTCCTAACAGCTCAAGCTGACTGCCTGCAGAAGGGTAACTCCCAGGGTGAATCTATTTGCAACACTCCCCTCTGATATTAACAAAACTATTTTGGGGGAGATCACAGTCTTAGGAAAATGAAACATGTCTGGCTTTTCATTGTCATATCACTTTGTGACCAAAATTATGAAAGCATTATGCTGAGCAGGTTACCCAGACTTCTCAAGTTAAATGGACGAACATTAAATGCCTAAAATAATAAAACCCCTGGAGTAATGGAAGTGAAGCAGAAAAGAGGGAGTTGAGAGGGCTTCTAGTCCTATTTGTGTCCTACTAAAGTGTAGCCATAAAATATAATGGGCCAGTTGGGGTACGTGTGGTTTAACTTGTATTCCCCCTCCTGTCCCAAACATGCCTTATTTTAATAGGACAGTGATTTTACCAAAGATAGATTTTCCTGGGGAGAAGTTAAGGAGAGAGCCATGACCACAGTGGCGCATGGAGCATCCATGAAGTCTAAGGCCTTGCAGTGTTCTGAATGGGATTCCCTGTTGCCTTCTTTTTTCTTGTTTGCTAGTATTTGTCCCTTTGGGAAAACTATTCCACCTCTTAGAATTCGATTTCCAGCTCCCTCTTTCCCACCACACCTTCAAAGAGGAGTTGGTATACTGATTCCTTTTCACTACCAGTAGTGAAGCATGAGTCTAATCAGCAAGGGGCGGGACCCCCATAGCAGGCAGCTGAATGGAGGTGGTGGGACTTGCAAGAGGCAACTTGACTTTCCTAGGATGCTCTGCAGTCTTCCATTTGAACCAGTAACTCTTGACAAGGGGTCATGACACATGCTTGCAAACGGTGTCACAAATAATGTGTTACTAAGTACGACACTGGTGAGTGATTTACTCTTTAAAAACTAAAAGTGAGATCAAAGACTCCTGGGACAAAAGTCACTCTCATGTATTTCAATATGCTTTCTAGAGCAGAGCTCAACTATTGTCCCTACATATGCTTATGGCAGTGAAAGTTGAATGACGAAAGTTGAAAGAGATTTTCAAAGATTGAGAAATATAGTATCCGATAAGAGGATTCCATCCTCTGCCCCAATGAGTATGTAAGACCTAGGCCTGAGGAATTCCTGTTCTGCCACTTACCAGCTATGTGAACTCAGGCAAAGCTCTTTAACTTTGAAGAATCTTGGATTTCCCATCTGAAAATTAGGCAAATAATACAATCTAGCTCAGAGAATTGTGAGGATTAAGTGAGATGATGCCTGTGCTTATCAGGAATCTTTGTGTGCACTCCCTGTGGTTCAACTGGCAGTCTCAACACTGAATTTTACTGTCCTAGACTATAAGCTCCTTGAAGGCAGAAACCACTTTTCACTCATCTTTGTATTTTCCTTGCCTTTCTGATGTGCCTAATATATGATGATTTTTTTAAAAATGCCCATTGAATCATTGTTGAATGATTTTACAGTTTGCATCATTGCTGTTTGTATAATATAATCGTTGCAAATCAATTTTAAAAGCAAGTTTCTAGCATACTTTTGGAGATGCAAATGGAGACCATGAAAATAGTTTCCAAGTTCCCAGATGATAGAGCTTTATCTGTACTCAAACTCCTCAAGTAGAATGAAGGAAAATTTCAAGTTGTCTATCTTCTTGATGCTTTAAACTTCATTTCTGGGATAGTGGTTGATTAACTCTCAAATCCGATCATGTGTCTAGTGTCCAGTAATGGGCAGTATCTGATGTGTGAATGAATTTAATTGTGGGCCCGGATGTTACTTTCAGGAGGAATTCGCCTGTGATTTGAGGAGGTAGTCCCACACAGATCAATTGGAAAGGAGAAAATTATAATGATGTTTTCAAAACAGTCAGAGTCAGGTGAAAGAGTAGCTGAACTATTTCTGCCAGGGAGGCAGGATATTGCATGAGATTTAAAAGAAAAACATACTATGTGTGTTTCCTTTTCTAAACATCTGCGTTAGCGAGACCCCCACCTCCTGGGACTTCAGGAAAGAACAAATATGAATCACTCAAGAAGGAAGTGATTGTGTTGTCTTAAGTGGAAAAACTTTGAAGTTAAGATCTTCCTCGTATTTGTCCATGCAAAACTAAAAACCTTAAGTTGTTAAACAGCAGACATATTTGATCCTTGTTTTTGTTACTTTATTTATGACGATGACAATAATGTTGCAACTGACATGAATTTCTGTAAGCAGTAAAACAAGCAAGAAACTTTCAGTGAAGCTTATGCAATAGGATAGACCAAGGTAGATGTGACTTTACCTACTGCTTGATCCAGGGCTCAAATGATATGGCCGGGATCTGTTTGTCTCTCTCCATTTCCCAGTGACCTGTCCCTTGGTGCTGCCTCTCTTGTCAGGCTCCACATACTCACAGAACTGTGGCAGCAGTCCCAGATTCTACATTCTCTCTGATTCACTTCTCAGAGGGAAAAGATAATAGTCTCTTTCCAGGATTCCTAGCCAAAGTTTCTCTAGGTAATTGCTCTGATTGGGTAATTGAACCCTCTCCAAGCCAATCACCATGGTCAGGGGTAGAGATGTGACCCAGTGAAGACTTAAGCCTGGCAAGCATACTTCATCTCAGAAGTTCATGGTTAGGAGTTACCAACACAGATATCCATGATCAATATTAATACCCAGTACTGTTGTCATATATGAAGAACTATGTGCCAGATATTACCCTATTACATCCCTATAGCCTGTCATTCATTTATTCAGAGACCATATTGAGGTCCTACCATGATGAGAAAAAAACAAAACAAAACATGGTCTTTACTCACAGTTTAGAAAGACAACATAGCATGAGGTAAGCGTTACTATCTGCATTTTACAGATGGGGCAACTGAGGGTTCCTGATGTTATTTCAGTTCCCTACAGTATTACATTTATTTTAACTTTTATTTCAAGTTCAGGGGTACAGATGCAGGCTTGTTATATAGGTCAAGTTGTGTCATGGGGGTTTGTTGTGCACATTATTTCATCATCCAGGTATTAAGCCTAGTACCCATTAGTTATTTTTCCTGATTCTCTCCTTCCTCCCACACTTCACCCTCTAATAGGCCCCAGTGTGTGTTCCCCTCTAGTGTCTATGTATTCTCATCATTCAACTCCCACTTGTAAGTGAGAACATGCGGTATATGGTTTTCCATTCCTTGTTAGTTTGCTAAGGATAATGGCCCCCAGCTCGATACATGTTCCTGCAAAGGACATGATATTGTTCTTTTTTATGGCTGCATAGCATTCCACATGTATATGTACCACATTTTATTTATGCAGTCTACCATTGGTGGGCATTTAAGTTGATTCCATGTCTTTGCTATTGTGAATAGTGCTGCAATAAGCATACGCATCCATGTGTCTTCATGATAGAACAATTTATGTTCCTTTGGGTATATACTCAGTAATGGGATTGCTGGGTTGAATGGTAGTTCTGTTTTTAGGTCTTTGAGTAATTGCCACACTGTTTTCCACAACAACATTACAGTTATAGATGACCCTTGAACAATGCAGGAGTTAGAGGTGCTGATCCCAATGTGGTCAAAATCCATGTGTAACTTTTGACTCCCTCAAAACTTCACTATTGATAGCCTACTGCTGAACGGAAGCCTTACTGATAACATAAGCAGTCGATTAATGAATATTTGGATGTTATGCGTATGATGTGCTGTGTTCTTATAATAAAGTAAGCTAGAGAAAAGACACTGAGAAAATCATAAGGAAGAAAAAATATATTTACTGTTCATTAAGTGGAAATGGATCATCATAAAGGTCTTCGTTCTCTTCATCTTCACATTGAGTAGGCAGAGGAGGAGCAGGATGAGAGAGGGTCGGTCTTGCTGTCTCAGAGGTGGCAGAGGTAGAAGAAAATCCACATGTAAGTAGACTGTGCAATCCAAACCCATGTTGCTCAAGGGTCACCTGTATGAAGTGACCAACAAAGACCCAAATCTAAATCTTAGTTGCCATGGCCTGACTTACTACTTCTTAGAACTTACTACACTACCTTAGCTTCTAAACTGGCCAAAAAAAGTGCCGCTTTGGGGAATAACCTGCTCAGAATTTTATCTGTGACCATGAACTCCCATCATGAACATGATCTTGTGAGAAAGAAAAGAACTGCATGGGCATCTTTCCACTCCACCCCATACTGAGGAGTCAATATTAAATTATTTTAAACTTAGTGATAAATAACCACAAACTGACCAACTAATTTTTGTGAATTAATTAATAATGAAAGTACTTTCATTCAACATTATTTTTCCTCAGTGCTTTATAAAGAACACCCAATCTAGTCTCACATACTTGGTTCTGTGAGAGCATCTTTGCAGCTCCATTGACAAGATTGGCATCGTCAATCCTATATGGCTTCCAAGAGTACAACAGGCCATCTTATTCTACCTATAAGGAAACCAAAACTCAGAGACGTTAAGTAATAGGCAATTTCCATGGAAAGCTGTTTTTTTTTTCTTTTCAGAAAAAGAGACATACGTATCAGCTGAATGGGGACATGACCCTTTTCAGTTCCTCCTCACCCGGTGTTGGCCTCTCAATTACAATCACCCCCCACCCTGTGCTCGCATGCCATCTTTGCTTGTGAGTGATACACACCTGCTGTTTAAAGGTTAACCCAACTTTTCAAGCTTCTCTAATATTTGACGGCTTTTGTTGTTTTGCAGCTTGTGTGAACTTTTTTGGTATACTTCTTTAGTGGCTGTCAAACTGCACCATTATTCCAACTGAAAAATATCTATTTTGGGGGGCAACTTGAATAATTTAACAAAGCTATTGCCACTTTCACTTTATTTTGTTATAATTGTTTCATTCCTCCAGAAGTTTTCCTACTGATTATTGGAGTTCTGCTACCCTCCTAAACCACTTAAGGATGAAATTCAGATCCCCAAGTGCGTTTTTATCCCTAGTTACTTGGTGAGAAGGATTAAGTAAACTACCTAATACCTCTCTGTTTTGACACAGAGAATAGGAGGAAGAGAAAAGACCCATTGTGTTTGAACACATTCATTCACAAAAATCCAAGCTCTTAGAGGCGGCTCATTTGTTTCACCATTTAACAAAATTAAGGAAGCCTGTGTTTGTCCTCATAGCTATTCTTGGCTGCCATGATGCTCAGGGAGACTGGGGATATCGAATGCTAGCATGGTTTCTTGAGGAAAAGAGGTTGCACATTTGTGTTCTTGTTTTTTAGTCTTTCTCACAAGAGAATCCATCAAATTGCAAAATAGCGCGATCTTTCCCCGACACCGCTTTGGAGAGTTAACCAGCTTATCTATTGCTATTGTTAATTCCAGAAAGAGTTTATCCTTTCTCTTACTGTTCTAATCCTCAAATCTGTTGCACATTAGAATCACCTAAAGCCTATTTAACACATACCAATACCCAGTCCCCAGGCTGACCACTTAGATCAAGATATCTGAGGATAAAACCCAGCACACTTTGGAAAGTTCACCAAGCCACTGTAGTGTGCACACAGGGTTAACAGCATCTTCTCCAAGCCTCTGGCTTCAAGAATTCCTTTAGAGTCATTGTTACAATGCAGCCAGGCAGGTCTGGGTTAAATCTCTGCTCCACTAACTGGCTATGATGTAGGGCTATTTGTTTAGCCTTTCTGAACCTTGGGTCTCCATCTATAAAAGAAGGATAATAATGGCTCCTACCTTGTAGAGTTGTGTTGAGGTTCTACGCAGTGATGCATGGAGAGCACAGCCCGCCTCCACTGCAATGACCAGCTCATAGTCTTTCTACTTTTGAGTGTCTCTTCTGCTCAGTTCATATTATACAACAATGAATCTTCCTAAAGTGCCGCTCCCCTGCCCAGTAAGAAAGAGAAAAGCCGTGTCTGACATCTGGGCAATGGGCTGATATGTACAACTAGAACTTGGTGGTGTTAGTAGGTAATTTGGAATTCAAAGCTAGACCCTGGTATCATACTGTTGGACATAATCTTATCAAACATCATCAGGTAATGTCACTCTGTGACCATGCTGAAGTGAGACAAAAACCAAGACCACTTCATAATTATTTCTAAGCAGAAAAACAGGTTACTGTTCAAACTACAAAAATATCAAGCACCTCCCACCCCAGTTAGTATGAGTGAGTGTAGCTTCTTCACCTATTACAGCTTTAGCTTCACTCTAATCTTCTCTCCTTCTAGATAAAGTTTATTCAGATAGTCAATTACAGAATTATGCCCACATTCTGACAGCACCCATTTCAGAGTAAACACCTTTTCTTTCAACTCCAAATTCAATCAAATGAAACCCAAATTCTATAAGGAATCCTATCTAACACCTTCCTACTGAGACACCCCATGGCTCTCTAGGTGCATGTTCTCCTGCACTGCCTCAAGTAATATACCCAACTTGTTCAACAACAGGTATGTTTCTAGTGGTCTTTGACTGGAAGGCATTGATTAGCCTAACTCTCTGATTCAAAATCCTATAATTCCACTTTCTGATTTAAGAACCAAAGCGTTCTTAAAACTATTTAGTTGCAATTATATTGCCCTACCAGATCATCTAAGCTTTTTTCACTATGTCCTTCTGCTACCTATCAAACCCCATTTCTCATTGTTCTCTGGTATGACCTGGGATACTTCTGTCTTATTCATGATGTTTATTTTCTTGCATTTGCTCAAGTCATTTCTATACTTTCTTCCCTGATTGCTTCTCCCCTCACCCAGCCTGAAATAATAATAGAACACTTACTATGTGCTAGATGCTGTCCCAGGAATATGACTCATTAAGAATGAACAAAAATCTCTATATGCAAGGAGCAACAATCTCTAGATGCAAGGAGGGAAAATATAAATTTGGATCTTAGAGGCTTTGATGTATCTTATGATAAAATATGGCCAAAATATAGATCAAATTTATATGTAGCATGTTTTGTGGACAAAGGTTGCAAAGTAAGAGAGTAAGTAGAAGTAAGAAATATTCTTATTAGAATCCTGTAGGATTAATAACCAAAGAGCTAGAGCTTCTCATTTTGATGGTCTTCTTATAAGATGATATTTAGATGTGGCTAAGCATAAGCATTGCAGTCTTTCCCACTGGCTGTATTAACTTTCTCCCCCTGATGCCTATGGAAGATGGAGGATGTGTCTGAGATAGTTCTCCATTAGATGTAGGTGTATTTTTTAGACTGGAAGTAATATATATATGTATAGATATAAAGATATATAATCAACAAACTGACCAAGCATGAGGAAACAAGACTACAATTTGAGCCTTCTGGGAGATCCACCCTCTCTCACATACCTACATGTGGAAAAAATAATGTGGCACAAACTTTTTAAGACTTATTTTATAACTATAGAAAACAAGAAAGATTGATGATGCTTAATCTGCCAGAAGATCAGTTCCCTGCTGTTGCTTTTCTTTTTATTTAATCCCCCACCTTCTTCCCCGTACTAACTTAAAAACAAACGTCCAGGCCTAATTAAAATCAGAACCCAGTATCCGACTAGTGCACGTTTGGCAGACCTTAGCTTTGGCATTGTTTTCTGACCAGTTTACTGATTAGTGTTTATTACTAATCATCTGTGGCTGGAAACATGACCCAGAGAGAAGAAAGACAAGGGCAACAGCATGCAGTGACATTGTTAGAATTATTCACAGTGTTTTCAGCAGGAATCACTCAACTCAAATCCACAACCACAACAGATGCCTTAGCACGCCAAACCCCAGGCATTGGCGGCCGGGCAAAGCAGGCTTCTCTCTCAGCACTTGGCAAGACTCCTCTTCATTTTGCCCTGTGTCTGAGGTCCAATGCTTGGCCAGGAGTAAAGGTGGGACAGGCTGAGGGAATAAGAGTTTGCTGTATCTGACAGCAATGCTCTGATGTCATATGTCTGCCCAATATACCATAGAAAATCAAGACTAATTTAACCTCTCCGAACTCAGCTTTTCTGAAGAAGTGTGTTCACCCCTGTAGTAGTTCAACAAATATTTATTGAGTGACTACTATGTGCCAGATCCCTGATGTTCTGGGGAAGGCAGTAGATGAACAAAAACATGAAAATTCACTATTAAAACTAATGACAGGAATTCACTGACATCTGAACTTTCGACTTTGTAACTGATACTATTACTATGGCACTTAAGAGAAATTCACAAAGGTTTTTCTTCCTAAGTAGATATGATTATAACTTTATTTTACCAAATTCATAGCCTAATGATTTCTGGCTTTGCTAATATTATAATTCCTTTGTTTTGAAACACATCTTTTGACAGTTAATTTTTTTCTCTGCTTCTAAAAGTAAGAAATTCCTATACTTAAGTTCATTTAGAAAATATGAATTTTAACTGCCCATCATATTACCACCCCAAAACAACCATATTTAGCATCTGGGTGTAAAATAGGAAATTATTAAATCATGATCAAATGTTATAATCATATTTATGTAGGAATTATAGTATCAGCAAAACCAGTAATAATTAGGTTATGAACTTGGTTTAAAAAAAAAAGTTGTATCTATTTAGGAAGAAAATCCTTTGCCTATGAGTTTCTCTTAAGTGACATAGTAATAGTTACAAAGTCGTCATGAAATCATGATGGCCTATTTTTATCTCTTGCTTTACACTCAAATGCGAAGCATGGTTTTAAATCATGAAAACATGTCTTTTTTTTTTTTCCTTCAGGTAGTAATGTATTACAAATTCAGCTACTTGAAATGAAGACAAAAGGACAGTATTCTAATGAGAGGGTTTCTTTAGGAAATGGTAGTTTCTTCCCTGAGTGAGATCTAAGTTAATTTTTGTATTTTTGCCAAACCAGAAAGGTATGAGAAATTTAGAACATGACAGAGGATGATACGAATGATGTTTTATTTAATGTATTACAAGAATATTTGTTTAAAGGTTAACAAATACCTTTTCATCTATGAAGAGAATTTTAGTGTCTGAGAAAGCTATAGCTGAGTGATAGGAATGGTGTTTACCTATTTAGTTAGCATATTTTTATCAAATGTCTTTTATGTGCCGCTAATTAGGCAAAGAGACTAGGAAATAGAGGTATGGAGGCACTTACTCTGGGGGGCAAATGATCTTACTCCAGTAATAATACTCAAAGTAAGTATCATGGCAGAATATGCTGTGCAGAGAAGTAGAGATGCTGTGAGATTACACAACAGGGGCCCTAACTTATCTGAGATAATGAGAGAAGTCTTCCATAACCAAGTGCCCTTTAATCTCACACAATGCATTTGTGAGAAGGTACCAGGTTTAGTCTGGTCCATGGTGGAGACCATTCCAGCACCCATGGTCAGGTCAGAACCCATATTTCAGCTGTTGAAAATAATCACCCTACAGAAGGGCCATTTTTACCTTGTGGATATATTGGTGGTGTGAGGATGATTACATAGTGAATTTGGAAAATAGCATGCCTGTGTGGTCAGTCAGCTTTCTAACTGACCTTTCGCAGAAGAGAATGTCACTTCCTGGAGACCATTTGCTGGAACCCCATCCTTCAACTCTTAAAGTATAGAATCACTTTGGACTTAGTTAAGGAGACACCAGGAATTCCAGGCTGTATGCATAAATGGATACAGAAGGGATCAGAGAGGTTTTTTGAGTGGTTGTGGCAAAAAGATTCATCATGATTTATGCACTGTACGTTGGAAGATGTCTCATGTGAAGTCAACAACTGAAATCGAATTAATAATTCAGCATGTGAATCAATTGCATCATCTCACTTGCCATGTTACTGCTATTTTTATGTAATTGCAAAGTGAAAAAATAAACTGTCGTAAACAAACAACTGTCATTTGACATGATAAAGACCCTAGCATTTTAGAGATCTTCTATTTTTAGGTACTATTCTGGTGCTTTTCATACAATTAAGAATATGCCCTTTTTAAAATGAGAAGTATTTCTACATGTTA
This sequence comes from Rhinopithecus bieti, assembly GCF_001698545.2. NCBI lineage: Eukaryota > Metazoa > Chordata > Mammalia > Primates > Cercopithecidae > Rhinopithecus > Rhinopithecus bieti. Next base: position 545,394 of record NW_016828394.1, on the reverse strand, counting down.
TTCCATTGTCAAAGTTTAAAGAAAAGCAATGTGGAAGAATGAAGCATCAGATTTCTTTCTCAAAGACCAATTCTTTGCTTGTCTTGTTCTGGAAGGCATAAGTCAAGAGAAAGCTCTCAATATCCATTAGACAGTGCAATAGTACAATTGACTCAATACAACCAAAATGAAACAGTTTAATTCCTTTCATGTTATTTTTTATTTTTATTTGTTTATTTTTATTTATTTATTTATCTGAGACGGAGTCTCACTCTGTAGCCCAGGCTAGAGTGCAGTGGCGCGATCTCAGGGCTCACTGTAAGCTCCACCTCCTGGGTTCACGCCATTCTCCTGCCTCAGCCTCCTGAGTAGCTGGGACTACAGGTGCCCGCCACCATCCCCGGCTAATTTTTTTGTATTTTTAGTAGAGGTGGAGTTTCACCATGTTAGCCAGGATGGTCTCGATCTCCTGACCTTGTGATCCACCTGCCGCGGCCTCCCAAAGTGGTGGGATTACAGGCGTGAGCCACCGCCTTTCATGTTAGTTTTTAAAGTAGGTGGATATGAATGAACACAGTCTAACATCCTACTTTCCTTCCCATGAATCTTTTCTTGATTGAGTGAAAGGTAATAAAAGCAGCTGCCTTTATTCATTTTATGCCTCTTTAAAAAAAACACACAAAACATGGCCTAGGTAATCTCATATCATAGGCATCAACTGTCATATCATTCCCATAATTAATCTTATAACTAGAATTTGTTCCTAGTAGTATAATAAGAATATTCATTTTAACTAATTGTCCAGTTTTTTACTTTTTCCACTTTTCAAGTTTTCTTCTTAAAGTCTTGCCTCCTTTAATCAAAAATATTGTTTTTTGAAAATGTTAATAAAACTTTTTTCTGGGTATTAAAATGTAAACTCTGAAGTTTGAATATACTGTAAAACTAGAAATTCATTTTATTTACTAGCCATTGATCAAAAGACAAGATCTAACTTTATGTTTACTTTTGAAAATACATGTTAACAATAAAATTCATGAATCTTCTAGCATATTAACTATATATACCCTTAACAGGGTCATTTTATGTCTTTAAATATCTTACATCTGAAACTCTTTGTACTTTGTTTGAACATCTGTTAGACACACACCAATATTTGCTTTTTTAGAATAGAAATTCCCTCTGAGTCGAGTAGGCTATCTGGATAACTTATCTTGTCTAACAGTGTGCTAGGTAGTGTTTGTGGTTAACAACAACAACAACAACCACCACCTCCTACAGATTATAACATGATTTAGAGAGCACAGCCTTTTCTCTGTATTTTCAGATAACTACACTTTTGTTTTCAGAATTGGAAACACAGTGGGTTTTTTAAGCCAAATATAATTTAAAATAAACTCTTGCATTCTCCTCTCTCGGCTCAGGTCTAGGAATGGACTGAACCTAAGTGAGAAAGAATTAGACCTTTTGAAGTCTTTGGGGGAAAAGTGTAGGGAGTGTGAAAGTTTCTGATGTTTTTCAACCGGGCTGGGTTCGCATCACTGAAGTGATGATGTTCTTCACGCTATCCTTTAATACAGTCGAGCATGTTTGTGCAGCCAAATGTCATTTCATAGGAAAAATCAAACCCAATTTGGTGAGGTTTCTGGAGAAGAATGAATCCACTCTGGGATGGAACTGACAAAGTACCCGATTAAAACAAACACTATGGCCGGGCACAGTGGCTCATACCTGTAATCCCAGCACTTTGGGAGGCCAAGGTGGGCAGATCACGAGGTCAGGAGATCGAGACCATCCTGACCAACATAGTGAAACCCTGTCTGTACTAAAAATACAAAAAAATAGCAGGGCATATTGACAGGAACCTGTAGTCCCAGCTACTCCGGAGGTTGAGGCAGGAGAATGGTGTGAACCCAGGAGGTGGAGCTTGCAGTGAGCTGAGATCGCACCACTGCACTCCAGCCTGGGCGACAGAGTGAGACTCCATCTCAAAAAAAAAACCAAATAGAAAATGAACAACACTATGCGATGTGGAGCCCTGGTCATGCCATTGTAATGGTAAAGATTATTGCTTTTAGAGAAATACAATAATTTTAGTCAGAGGTTACAAAATGTATTTTCTTTCCCTTTTCTCTTGGTAGAGCTTCCTTTCAGAAGGGAAATGAATCTCTATTATGTTCCAGTGATTAGGGGGGTAGAGACAACCTTCTGCCAGAGCTGAGAAGCTGACACTGCTAGTAATATTGACTGAGCAAATTGGTTTTGTGGGATTGCTAGATTCAACACTGAATAGTCAAAGGAATATCATGGCCACCTGACCCTGTATTGTAGAAGCTTGGTATTGGTTTTATCTGGACCAAACTGAATGACTTGTAGCCTGGTGTTAGATGGATGAGTAGATGGATCCAAGTGCCCAGGGGTCCAGCAGTACAGATTAGGTGCTACACACCATCCACATCATTCAGTCCGACTGCTATAGGAATGTCACTCTCTCAACTAAAAATGCAAGACCTTTATAAGAATAGGTGGAGCCGTTGCAAGTCTCCTTATTTGAGTCTTCTCCACTTAGTCACTTGGGTATTTACCTTAGTTCCTTTCAATGCAAGAATCAAAAAAAAAAAAATTGTTTAATGTGATAAATTTTAACAACAAAATGATAGATATATCCATTGCATTACAGTGGCTAACCCATTGTAGGTGCTCTGTAAATATCTGTTATGTGTGTGATTTGGGGTTGTATATGTAGGTGAATCTGTCTTTCATCAAGCTATAACTCTGGTGACAAGGATTCCTTCTGCCATGTTTATCTCTGCGAACTAGGTGCAGACCCCAGCCCAATGGCCAACACTGAGTAGTGATCCAATTCTTCTTGAATGAATTAAAACGTGATAAACCGTTGCCTTACAAGATACATGCTAACCATCTCATTTTACATGTGTGGAAACTGAGTTCTACAGAGGCACCATGAGGAGCCATGTCCCTAGAGGATTGACTCATGGTGTTGCAGCTTTCCATCCTCTTGGTTTGGGTACTTAAACGTAGTCAGGTCACGGTTTGTACCTTTGCTCTCTTTTGGTCCATGTCCAACCCATCCCTTCTAATAAACTGTTTTGGATTATTGGACAGAGGGATGCTGAGAGAAATGGCAAAGCAAAACAGTTTTACTCATTGTAAAAATATTCAGTTTAACTTTTAGGTTTGGCGGTACATGTGCAGGTTTGTTACATAGGTAAACTCGGGTCACATGGATTTCTTGTACATATTATTTTGTCACTGAGGCACTAGGCCTAGTACCCAATAGTTCTTTTCTGCTTCTCTTCCGCCTCCCAACCTCCACCCTCAAGTAGACCCCAGTGTCTGTTGTCCTCTTCTTTGTGTTCATGAGTTCTCATCATTTAGTTCCCACTTATAAATGAGAACATGCAGTATTTGGTTTTCTGTTTCTGCATTAATTTGCTTAGGATAATGGCTTTCAGCTCCATCCATGTTTCTGCAAAGGACATAATCTTGTTCTTTTATGGCTGCATGGTACTCCATGATGTATATATGCCATGTTTTCTTTATCCAATCTGTTATTGATGGGTAGTTAAGTTGATTCCGTGTCTTTGCTATTGTGACTAGTGCTGCAATGAACATTCATGTTCATGTGTCTTTATGGTAGAATGATTTCTAATCCCCTTGGTATCTACCCAGTAATGGAATTGCTGGGTTTGAATGATAGTTTTATGTCTTTAAATATCTTATGTCCTCATCAGGTGTAAACTGAGTTCTAATGAGATACCATAAGGAGCCATTTTTTATGTCTTTGAGGACTTGCCATATCTTTCCACAATGGTTGAACTGACACTCCCATCAACAGTATAAAGTGTTTCCTTTTCTCCACAACCTTACCAGCATCTGTTACTTTTTTAACATTTTAATAATAGCCATTCTGACTGTGACATGGTATCTCATTGTGGTTTTGATTTGCATTTCTCTAATGACCAGTGATATTTAGCTTTTTTTCATATGCTTGTTGGTGGCACATATGTCTTCTTTAGAAAAGTGTATAAATTCTGTAATCCCAGCACTCTGGGAGACTGAGGTGAGTGGATCCTGAGGTCAGGAGTTCGAGAACAGCCTGGCCAACATGACAAAACCCCATCTCTACTAAAAATACAAAAAATAGCCGGGTGTGGTGGCACGTGCCTATAGTCCCAGCAATTCAGGAGGCTGAGGCAGGAGAATCGCTTGAACCCGAGAGGTGGAGGTTGCAGTGAGCCGAGACAGTGCCATTGCACTCCAGCCTAGGCAACAGACAGAGACTTCATCTCAGAAAAAAGCGTATAAATTGACATGGGTTCTGATTAAACTTAAGAGTTTCTACACAGCAAAAGAAACTATCAACAGAGTAAATAGACAACCTACAGAATAGGAGAAAATATTTGCAAACTATGCATCTGGCAAAGGTCTAATCTCCAGCATTTATAAAGAACTTAAACAAATTTAAAAGAAAAAAAAAACACATTAAAAAGTGGACCAAGGACACGAATAGAGATACTCTTGATGATACAGATAGTGGCTTACTTATGAGGACTATGAGAAACTTCTCTCAGTCCTCTGAGCTGGGAAACACTGGCTACTCCTGAGCAATTGGTGGGCTTTTCATTTCATCTATAATGTGCATTGTGTAACTGATTACAATTTCTTTTTCACTTTGTCCACTTAGGAAGTCAAAGCCAACTTTGAAGGCCAGCTTTGGTCATTGCATACCTATGTGTGATTTTCATTTCAGGAATCCTTTTGTAATTCTGTCCCTCTTTTCTCATCATGATATTTGTTTATGAGTTTTATTCGTATTACATTTTAACATGCTATGACATGATGCTTTAATTTTATTAATTGGAAATTAGACCCTAAAAAAATAATCTCCAGTAGCGGCAAGATTTGTGGAGGTGGTTAAGGGTGTAAAAGATCCTGAGTTCAAAAATACCAGCTCTACCATTTCCAGCTGTGTGACCTTCAGTCAGTTACTTAACCTTGGCTTCTTCATTCATAAGATAGGGTGGTATAATGTTGACCACAAGGATTTGTTGCCAGGATTACAGGAGATGATCTATGCAAAATATCTAGGCCAGAGCCTGGGTTGCACAGCACATGTTATTTTTTTTCTTGTTTCAGCTCTGCCTCTACCCCTCCTACCTAATCTACCTACTTAGTGCTCTAGAGAAGGGTTTCTCAACCTTGGCACTACTGAGAATTGGAGCTAAATAATTTGTATTGTGGGGGCCTGTTCTGTGCTGTACAGGATATTCAGCAGTATCCCTGGCCTCTACCCACTAGATACCAGTAGTACAACCTCAGTCATGAAAACCAAAGTATGTCTCCAGACATTACCAAAAGCCCGGTGTGGGGCAAGATGGTTCTTGGCTGAGAACCACTGCCCTTGAAGTCTCCTGGCGTCTCCTACTGATCCGGACCACATTCTCTTCAGTAATTCTCTGTTAGGTCACACTTCCCCAGACCAGTTGACACATTGTTGTGTTTAATTTTTAAATCCAAACTTATTAGTCCACTTAGGATCTTTACTAATCACTCCGTAAGCATTTATTGAGCACCGGCTAAGGTCTTTGCCCTAGAGGAGGCATTGCCCAGGGAGGTAGTTTAGCCATGTGTGCAAAGCACTGTGGCACAGCCCAGTGACTGCTAAAACTGGTAACATGCAAACTCCCCAGGCACGTACTGTACTTCTAGAGGGAAAAAGCAGGACACATGCTTTGACACATGTATACAAATAGTCATAAGTAGGTAAAAGTTTAATAAATCACCCTTTTGAGAAGGATAAAATTACATGAAATTAGAAAGTGCTTAGGAAAACTGGAATATATGAGGACTGTCACAGCAGGGAGTGATTAATTTTTCTAGATATAGGCAGATAACCTGACTCATACTGAGGCAGTGATAATTGATAAGAGGTTAAAGTGATGTCCCTTCCTGATGCCATTTACATTTTAATGCAGTGCTATAATCAGTCACATGGGGACGATGCTTGCAGAAATGGAACTCACACATTTTCTGTAAACTTACAAAGGCAAAGCTATTGGGAACAGGGAACATTTCCTGTAATAAACAAAAGAAAACAAAACACATATTTAAAACAACCCAGTTCTAGGTCCCCATGATCTTGGGGACATTAGCCATGAAAAAAAGCCAGCAAGACCTGGAGCAAAAAGAGCTTATAATAGAGTCAAATAAGATTTGGAGGTAGAGTCCTAAGACTAATGATGGTGATAGGAAATGATACAAGTTAATGATAGATGGAAAAAATCTTGGCAGTATTCTTCTCAATTTTTATTAAAAAAGTAAATCAAGAAAGCATGAATTTGGCAAAAGTTTCTTCACTGTACTTTCCTCTTTGCATTGTGGGCTACTTACCCTCACATGAATGAAACCACTCCTGAAGTGTGCAGTCATTTAGAGGTGGAATGAAACATGGAATTCATTGTTTTTCTCAAACTTAGCGCTGTTGATCACTAAACGTGTTTCATTGTGAAAGCTTCCTTCTGATGGTGACTGTGCTTTATCAATGGCTCGTTTTCAGATACAAGTCGCTGTATCTCCAAGTACAATGGCCATTAGTATGGACTTGTAATTTCTTTCTTTTTATTGGTGAAATTGTGGTGGATGTTGAAGGGGGCAGTAAAATTAGACAGAGTACAAACTTTGCTTTTTGAGAAAGAGCTGGCATTGCTGTTCTTACACCAGGTTGCACACTGAAGTCACAGAAGACACACCATACTTGTATACAAATCTATTTGACTTCATGTCTAAAGAGCTGTATATTTGGTTGATAGGTGCAAGAAACCACCATGGCACACATTTACCTATGTGACAAACATGCACGTCCTGAAAATGTATCATGGAACTTAAAAGAAAAAAAGAACTGTATATTTCAATTCAGGGACAAGGTGAGAAGGCACTAACACAAACCAGAAATGCATTTTCATTGTGTTTTCTAAAGCCCAGCTTTGTACAGTCCCATGAAAAACACAGATACTTCCCCTGTGTGTATAACAGGGTCATTCCAAGGACATATTTGTTGGACTTTGCTCTGTTGGTATCTGTTCAAAACAGCTAACAAAAGTCAATTAGTTCTTACTTTCTGATCACTACCCTGGCCCCCAACAAATCACTAGCAAATTCCACTTGCTGAGTGTCCTCCTATTAGCATAATAGTGTGTTTTAATTTGGAGAAGTCACATGTGTTTCCTATAAGAAAGTTGTTTTAGGTCTTTAAATGTCTCTGTCAAACACTTTCTTTTTGTTTGTAGAAATAATTACAGATCAGTACTGTTGAAACCAAAACATCAGAGAAATTGCCTGTCCCAATGTTTCTAATTTGGTGGACGTCTGCTCAGTGAATGACAAAAGCTTAGCTTGGCCATGCCAAGAAAAACATATCCAGTTTAACCATTGCAAATGCTGCCTTGGTTATAAGGGATGACAGTCACTGTACTTCGGTTGTTTCCTTCACATCCCAATGAAAGAACCCTCCTTCTACAAGGGCACGGCTGTTTCTGTGACTCCAATAATGGTAGACACCAGGTGACACAGTGACACTTGTCTTTTGATGCTCTTTTTTCCTGACTTTTTAGGAAGCATCTATGTTTGCCCATAGATACTCAGGACCACTGCATTGATCAGGAGACACATCAGCTAGGACTTTTAAATGTTTCACCTTAGACTTTTTCTGATCTCTATCTGGGTGCATTTTTACTGTAATCATCATAGCTACTAAAGGTAAAATAGTCATACATTGTAATTAGACAAAACATGGAAGGACATACACCAAAATGTTACACAGAGATGAGACTATAGGTAATTTTTATTTACTTATCTAAATTTGTTAAAATTTTAATCTGAGCATGTACTGTTGTTGTAGAAAAGAAAAAAATTTATGTTTTTCAATTCAATTCAAATTCCAGGGACTATATAAATGGTGATCACAAGTGTGGATGTTAAATCTTGTGAGCACAGACAAGAGAGAGCAAATACTAAGTCATCAGAGGTGGTGGACTGCAGCTAGCATAAACTCATATCAACAATGATAGCATTCAGGCATCTGCTGAGAACTGCTTCACTGGGACGTTCCATATATTATCTCACAATAACTCTATTATGGAAGTAATGATATTTTTCTATTTTTTTAAGATGAAAACTTTTGGTACAGAGATTAAAACTTGTCCTAGATCCCATGACTGGTAAGTTTTATAGCCAATATTAATGGAATCCACTAATGCCAAACACTGCTTTCCTCATCTTGGCATATTCCTTAGAAGGGGAGGCAAAATTCAGAAAGGAAAATTTTCTTTGTTCTAAGTCCACATGTGTGTTTGGCAGTAAGATAGAGGAAGGTGGATGGTGACAAAAATGGAACCACTCAGGCAAATAGCATTTCCTTCACCCAGCAGGCTTTTTGTCTGATATCAAGTCATGGGTCAGGAAAATGAAAAGTTCTTTTCTGTGTAATTCAGCATAGGAAATCATTATTCAGAAGCTCTTGCACTTCTTTCAGAATAAAATGCAATGCAACAATTTGGGTTTAATTTTTGGAAGTGCACAGCCAAACTTCCTGCAAACTTTCTTTGGATGATGTATACTGTCTTTTAAATTGTCTGCTCTTGAATACCTGGTTGGAGGTATTCTGCTCCCAAATGGCATGGAGTTCATCCTCTGAGGCTCTATAAGAGCATTTTGGGCCTGTTTGTTAAATGCCCTGCTAATGCTACAAACTGAAGGATTTTTAAGAGGTATAATGAGTGTATGAAGGTGATAAATCCAACAAAAATTTTTTTTTACCATTCTGATGAAACAGATATAGGGAATGTGAAAGGTACATAAAGTGTATTTGATCTTATGCATCACCTATCTGTAGAAGAACATTAAAATTCTGAGCATTCATCTAAATGGATATGACAACATAATTTGGCATTTGTTAGACCAGTTCAGATATCAGGGCTTAATTTGTCTTCAAATAAGCTTTTGGCTTCATTACATTTTCAAGGAACTCTCTCATATGTGTATCTACAAAAAGGTAGGCCAGAATGACACTTTTTGTATCTTTTGTTTACTAAATTGCAATGTCAGGATAATAAATGCTGTGGTTAGAGTATGTGTGTGTTTCATCTCTCTTAGGGAATTCTGTACTTCAAGGGCTTTCCTCTTCAACATTGCAGATAAAACACTCCATCACACTCTTTAGTGAAAGAGACACTTTCTCCTTCAAGATGCCTGTTCAGCTGTTCCACAGCTGAAGAGCTGGGAAGACTTAAATTACATTCTTTTTCCTGCCATTAAAAGGGAATGGGGGCGAGGGGACAAGAAACTTGCATCTGGTTCAATTTCTTTGCCAAATTCTTCATTTAATTGTTTTGTAATTTGAAGAAAACCACAAATGACAAGATGAAATTGCTAGGAATATAAATCCAGAATTTAATTGTTCTTGTCAGGATTTCAATTCCCAAACCATGGTAATCTGAATCTCAGTTTTCTGAGCAACAAACATGAAAAGCATTGGAGGCTGATGCTGAGTTTGCAAGCCATCATGATCCCCACCACCCCTCCCCCCCACCACGTTCACAAAACTGTCTTCAATCAGAGAGAGAAAGCAAGGAAGGAAGTTGACTTCCCTTGTCCCTGTGGATTTGATCCCAACAGCTGGAAACTCAAAACAAGTTTTCTCAAGAAGAAATCATTACATCAAGCCCAAGATCCAAAATAAACCAACACCTGAGTGCTAAACACTTAATTGATGGGCTCCTACAAATTTAGAGCATCTCTGATAGCAATGAGATTCTCCTAAAGACCTGCCTTTATTTTGATTTGTGGCACAAAGTTTCCTGGACAAAGAGGCAACTTAGTCTAGTTGGTACTATTCTGGATTTTAAATTAGGAAACTGAGTTTTCTTCTCTTGTTCCACTGTCTGAAATGGTATTTCATCTACAGTCATGCTCCATTAGTGTTTGTGGAATGAATTTGTATGATGAGCAAATGCACAACAGAATGAACCCTAGTATTTTGCAAAGTGGTTGGGTAGACTCAGTTATCTACTCAGTGTTCTTCTCAAGTCTATGATGGCTCCAAATTCTAGCTTCCTGGGTCCTTCATGGATTTCATCCATTTAGATACTGCTCCAGTAGAATCCCCACCCCATGTCCCAAACCTTTTCCTTTTGGTTTCCTTTCATCAAAATTTACCAGAGGCCAGGTGCAGTGGCTCACTCCTATAATCCCAATACTTTGGGAGAGAGGCAGGAGGATCACTAAAGGCTAGAGTTCAAGACCAGCCTGGGCAACCTAGGGAGACCCTGTCTCTACAAAAATCTTTTAAAACATTAGGTGTGGTGGTGTGCACCTGTAATCCTAGCTACTTAGGAGATTGAGGTGGAAGGATTGCTTGAGCCCAGGAGTTCAAGGCTGCAGTGAACTGTGATCACACCACTGCATTCCAGCTTTGAATGAACACCATCTCAAACAAAACAAAAACAAAACTTACCAGATCTATATCTCATTCCGCTAAAGCTCTGTTTTTGACTGTATTATAATCTAACAAAGTCATTGAGACTAAAATGCTATTGACTTAGAATGGTCTAATTTGCCATCCAATCAGATAATTTTCTTTTATCAACCTTAACACAGTTAAGTCACAAGTCATCACAGTCAGAAATCCCAAGGCCTATTATAGAGTCAAAACGAATTATGTTTGGGGAATGAAAGTACCTTTTGTGTCTACAGCCAATTGATTGCTTTCTTTGAGACTAACCTTGAAAGGGGGGATTAGTTCCTAATCTGACTTCAAGGCACTATTTTATGAAATAGTTTGTAAGAGTGATTGGTTACATTGTATGGTGAGGCAATTTAATCTCCTTTGTATAGACATATTCATAAAATTATAGAACAAAAACTGAGTCACCAGAAACAAATCTAGAATTACTAAAGTCATGTGCATAAATAAGAAAATATATATGAAAAGTATTTATCCAGGAAATCCTTGAGAGATTTTAAAAGAAAGTAGAACTTCAAAATACTTTTTCAAACAAGTCCATAATAAGCATGATTCATTATTTCATCAAATATGGAAAGAGTCTTAAAGTTTATATCATACTTTTGGCCCCCGAAAAATTACATTCACCATATTTCCTCTTTTCTGATAATAGTAGAAAATTTTAGGCAAATCTTAGTTATTCATCCAAGATAGTTCATATGGGCAGCTTGTAAACTTGTTTACATTGAATCCCACCAACGCATCAAAAATCTTGCTTTCATCAGCATAGAAAAAAATGGGCTTTTCCTCAACAAGAAAATCTCTATTTTGACAGCTGCTCTATTATATTTATCAAGAACTTTAACTTTTAGGGATATCATATACTGTAGTAAAAAATACTGCTGGGAATAAATGGTGTAGTCCTGGCTTTAAAACTCAAATAAGTGAAAATAATGGTTTCTTGTATTCTTGAGTTGCACCATAGTGCTTTCCAAAGATTTTCTATATTTTACCATGTGGATTTGGTATGATCATGCTCACTTAGCTCAAAGATTGCAAGCTCTGGTGAATGGCCATGTATTTGCTTCTCAGTTCATCCCAGTGAACCACTATATTGAAAACGATTGCCATAAGAGATATTATTAGTATTTCTCTATCTTTAGATTAGCCCCATTAACCACTCCTTCCCTGAGAGTTTTTCAGATAGAGTCAATTGGTTTATTTATGGTGATGTGCTTTTCTGATAGGGTACGAGTCATCTTAATGTATCTTTCCAGCCACAGAGCTATCTTCTTCCATGTTAGTCTGTGAACTGCCTGCTGCCTTTCCCTTCCATAGACCCCAGCCCAGGATTCATTTTTGTAACCAGTGGCAATACCCAGTTGAGGAAGTTTGAGTCAAGGCTGTACATGACACAAGCAAGGTCAAGCAGATTCACTTTCTCAGAATCTGTCACCAAGAGAGAATAGAATCAGGCTATCTGATAATATGAGGCTACAAGTTGAACATCATTGTATAGACTCATTCTGGGGATGGCCAATTCAGTCATGTGTTTCAGAGATGTAGATAAAGAATGAAGCAGGCACACAGACAGGTTTGAGAGAAAGGGAGAAACAGAGAAAATTTCTTTCAGCTTCCTAGTTCTAATTGCACCCTGAGACCCAGTTAATTTCCATCCTTGATAAGATATCTCTGTAGTCTCATAATACATTTCTTTTTTTCTCTTTAACTAGGCAGGGATTAGTTTTTGTTACTTGCTACCATGGTGTCCTCATGAATTCAGGTGGCTTGCCCTTGGGAGGTTTGAAAATATTGGCCTGATCTCCTTATCTCCTTAATTTGAGTGCAAAATTTTCCAGAACAAGCGGCGGGGCGGGGTGGCGGGGAGTGGTATCAAGTCTCTCATTCCTTTTGGATGCTCCCATAGCCCAGTTCAGAGATCTGTCTTCAGCCTATGCTGCCAGCTGTCGTGTGGGAGAGATGAAGTGGGTATTAAGACTGGGATTTCACCCTATACCCTAATCTCTTGGGAAATAATTTCAGCTCTTCATATCTGCCCATCTTTCTTGGGGGAGGATTCAAGAACTATGCCATACTTGATGTTCTCACACTTCTCAATAACAAGCTTATATATGGGCATATTATATGTAATTTTTAACTAGGACATTGGTGGGAATCTCTCGGCAGGCATCTCCTGATGACTTCATGCCAGCTGCCAATTACCGATGTTTTTGTTTTGAATAGATTTAGTTACTGCATGTGTAGAAGCCAACTTTCCTTTATTATATATCATATTTTATTGTTTGACTTTTAATTTGTTTCAGTCTTGTATTTGGAGAAATTGTACCTTTTAGTTTTAGAAAAGTCTTGTAACCCACTTCCTCCCTCCCACCCTTGACTGCTGTTTCTACTGTGATAGCTACATTTTCTGTAGTGTCTTGGTGGATTGAAAATCATGGATCATGCATTTTTTTTAACTTGGTTCCATATTTTAAAGTCTTATATTTATTCTCTCCTTAGTGAACAAATATGCTGCTATTCTAGATTTAGTGTTTCTCAAACTGTAGAGTGCACCAAAATTACTTGGGGGCGTTGTTAAAATATAGATTGCTGGATCCCACCCCAGAGTTTCTGATTCAGTACATCTGGAGTGAAGTTTGATCATTTGTATGTCCAATATGTTCCAAAGTGATGCTATTGCTGCTAGTCAGGGGACCACACTTTGAGAATCGCTCTCTACAGCATCAAAGGAAGAGGTGCTCTTGGCCTTCCCGATGTGTTCCTTAGCCACTAAACTAGTATTGTCACGCAAAACCCACCTGTGAAATTCTATTGACAACCCTTAGCAAGTACCATGGTGCTACTTAAGGACATAAGGAGCCATTGTTTCCCTTTATTTGAGCATTAAAGCCAGAACTCATGATTAATTCTCAAAAGTGCTTCCTACCACAACACTGACATTCTTAAAAATTAAAGCTTGTGAAAAATACAATTGTGGTCATTGTCAAAATAGGGATATTATTCATGATGAAACATAAAGACCTACTTGTTTTTATGATGAAAACAAAATTTTGTGTTTATTATAGACATTTTTATGTTTATTATAGCCAATTCAAGGCTATTATGAGATTTCTAACATTGTCCTTCACCTGCAATCCAATATTTTCTTATAGGAAAGAAAAGGATAGATCTGCTTCTAGCTTAGGACAAATTTTACTAATCATCAGCCTTACTATATTTATGACCTTTACTGATCCACTTTTGAATTGTGCCTATTTAAATGGTTATATTTCCTGGTACTCTTATTTTGTGGGGTGAAGCCTTTTGGGGGGATCAAAATATGGCTAAACTTTGGGAACATGTTATTAGTGTGAATATCATGAGTGTAATAGAAGAAAAAAGGCTGAGATCCACTGTCTCATATGACCAACTGTCACCTCTTTCCCCTTGGATTTATTGAGCTAGTAACAGGAAACCAAACTTGGTTCTGGTGATCAGGATGCCCCCATCATGTGCATGGCAGGGTTGCTGGGCAACATGAAAGCACAACTGAAGAGTCTTAACATTAACATAGATGATGTAGAAACACAGAAGTAGATGTGTCCCCTACTGCAATCTAGATCATCATCTTACCAAAGAGGCAACAGACCCAGCTGCCCTGGAGGCAAACTGAGAGGCTTTGGGAGAAGAGTCATCAGAATTCAGTAGAAAGTTGCTAATAAGCACATCAGTCTAACTGAGGCTGAAGCAAGATTCTATGTTCAAAATTTAGTTCTCAAGGAAACAAAGGCTTCAACAAGGTTTTGTCCGTCTGACCATTCATTCATTCATTCATTCATGTATTCACTCACTCATTTAACAAAGAGGTATTGAGGGTCTCTGTGTCAGGCACCATGCTGGGCTCTGGGGATCATAAGGTGAACAAGAAATACATTGTCCTGCATTCCCGGAACTAATATAGTACCAGGGGAAACAGATTAGGAAAGATTAAGCATCCAGTAAGAGATGTAATTACACTTCTGCTGTTACTAATGAAAAATACAGAGTTTGGGCAGTCAGGAAAGGTTTCCAGGTGGAAGAAAAAGTTGTTTAAGCTGAGGCTTAAAGAAAGGAGAAGAGATTGATTAGGTTAAGAGGGGAGGGCTGGTGGAAAGGGGAAAATGATGGGAGGCTGTCCCAGGTAGAGCAAACAGCAGGTATGAAGTGCCTGAGGCAGGAAGGAGTGCAGAGTATTGGCGAACAGATGCAGGGGCCGGATTTCAGCCTCCCCTCACCCATTCAGCCAGGGATTCTTGTGCAGGGCACAATCTAAATACCTACACAGAAACCTGGGGCTGTATACCATGGCAAATTCTGCTTTCTCATTTTATTTGGCCTCTTAGTCATATGTCATACAAGTTACCACTGCCTTCTTCTTGAAACACTTTCTTCCCCAGGTTTCCATACCTCACACACCCCTCATCTTCCTTTTACCTATGTTAGTCTTTCCTTCTCAACTGGGCCTCCATTCATATGTCCCAAGGCCTTGTTTTTACTCCTCTTCTCCTTTTTATTTGCACACTCCCTTGGTGATCTCTTCTGAACCCGAAGCTTTAAATCTCAATGTGGTGATGATGTCTTCATTATCATCTCCAGATCTGACTTGCCCTCTGAGCCTAACATTCCTGAGTCCTACTGTTTGACATCCGTATGTATTTAATATGCATCACCTCATACATATGCATTACATAGAACTCATTTCCCCCTCATACCCAACCTATTTCCCCATCTCAGGAAGTGGGACTTAATTCTTGCCAATTAAGTCAAAGTCTCAGGAGTTATCCTTGATTCCTCTTTTTTCTGACCCTACAGCCACTCCATCAGCAAATCCCATCAACTGTACATCTAAAATATATTTCAAGATTTTACCAAGTTTTCATCATCTCCACTTCTCCCACTTTAGTCCCTGCCATTATCACCTTGCACCTGGATGCAGGTAATAGCCATTCACTGGTCTCCTTCTGTCTACCATGCCATCTAAAATCTATGGTCCATTAAGAAAGGAAATTCCTTGTGTACAAATCTAATGAATTCCTATTCAGATAAAATGCAGTCCTTACTGTGGTCTACAACATCATATCTGTTTTGTCCCCTGACTACTTGTCCACAGCTCTCAACTCCTGTTCTGACTGTTCTCATCCACTAGGATCAAGTCACACTGGGGACTTCTGTTGATTAAACTCGTTGTGCTTACTCTCTTCTCAGGGTTTTTGTACCTGTTCTTCTCTTGAGAACCACAGATACCTCAGATATGCTCACTCCTGGCTCATCTCACCCTCAGACCACTGCTCAGGGAAGAGGGTCTCCCTGGGTCACCTTTAGTAGCTCCTCCACCCCACAGTCAAGGGCTACTTTGTGGCTTGCCTTCATTCTCTTCATAGGCTTATCACAATCTAAAATTTTTATTTATATTATTTGTGTGTGTGTTTCTCTGCTCATCCTCATCTAAAAGCTAATGTTTCTGAAGGCAAGGACTTGGTCTCACTGGCAACTCTTACACTTAGAAAATGAACTGATGGTCAATAAATAATGAAGAGTAAGTGAATAATTGAATTTCTCCAACTTTGAATGTTATAATCCAAGCCAATACATTAATTTCCCAGAAATAGTTTCCTTGAAACTACCTACTTTTTCATACATTACAATCTAGATTAAAGGTTTAGGATGACCCCTATATTGTAAACTTAGAAAAAGGTTGTGCTTACTGCATGTGGCTGATGCTTAGAATTAGTAGCTCATTGGAAGGGAATATATTGAAAATAACAAGGGTCTTTAGATCAAGTGATCTGGATTTTAATCCAATCTCCAATTTTTGCTATGCCAGGTTACAAACCTTTCTTACACTGTTTCATCAACTATCCAATGGAAAAATACCACCTGACCTGCAGGTCTGTAATAAGGATTAGCCATATGTACAAAAAAAAATATGAGACCTGGCACATAGTAAATGTTCAATAAACCACACTGGGCTGGTACTGATATTACAGCTTTCATTGACTGAAGCTATGAGAGTAACATGCCTAACCTAATTGTTTTTCCCTCCTTGCATTTCTATTTGCTCTTCTTGATTTTTATTTTCTATTTCATGACCCTCCTTCTCTCAAAACTCTATTTTCGACTTATCTCTTCCATGTCTTTCATGTCTCTACTCCCGTCTATCTCCACAGTCTCATCATTTATTCATGGAGGTATACACTCATTCCTTCGTTCATTCAGCTTATTCATCAAATATTTAATGAGTCCTTGCTTTAGGCCAAATTTTAGGCTTCAGCAGAAAACAGTAAACCACTTAAAGTTTCCATATTGGGTCAATTATTTAAGTTCTTATGTAAATAATAGTCAAGATTCGTACAGTTAAAGGGTAGAAGCCAAGCCTAAAATGTAGTATCTACATATAGCAAATAATCTATCTTTCCTGACTTGGGAGACAACCTGTTATAGTGGAAATTATAAGGGATTTAGAGCCAGAAAGATTGGGTTCACATTTTAGCATTACCAGTGATGACGTGTGTGACCTGGAACATGTCTTCTCAGCTTTGCATTCCTCCTACCACCCCTCAACCACCACTGACACCTTTCTTATGCTCTAACATTCAGCTCTGGGAAGCCCTGCCTGACTCGTCTCCTTCTGGATTCCTAGCACCTGGGTTACCTTTGTCTTAGCACTGACCACATCTGGGATTCCATGTCTGTCTCCACATCCCATTTTTAAGCTCCTTGAGGATAGAAAAATCATGTTTTTCTATCTCTAGTCTTTAACATTGCACACACAGTGGCCAGTAAATGTCAAAACTGGTCCTAGTGAAATTTGGCTCCTCTTCTGTTTACACTGTGCCATTCAGTTTGCATGCTCTTCATGTGCCCTCGTGTGTTAGCTGTTTTGGAAGCATTCGTGCAGTGTTATTTGAGTCTTTGACCTTCCAAACTAAGCATCACCTCTCCAAGGAGAGGGCCCCCATCTTCTCCATGTTTGTCCTGCCCACTGACCTGTGTTCTGTTCTGGTCTGTGTAAATGTTCCCTGTTCATATTGTTGACTAAGTGTTGAGCAAGTAACTCTCCAAATGTTAAATCCTTTGAGGAGGTCAGCAAAATCCCTCCTTTGCCATTTCCCTTGTTCTTTGGGGACAGAAGAATCCCCCTAGAATTACTTCTATGCTCTTCACTTGTCATCAGCCTCAAATGACCTCCTTGAAGGCACAGCCTCTGTAGGTAAGGTATTTGTTCATCTTTATGAATGTCAGTCTCTTGACATTCATGGTAAATAGACAAGTTCTCAGTCTCTTGACATTCATAGCAAATAGACAAATCCTTCAGTAAATGACAATGGTCCCCAGCATCACATTAAAAGCTCTTGGGGATAAACACTCAAGAGTAGTCATGGTTCAGGCTCAACTTTCAAAGGCTTTGTAACGTGCTTACCTACGAAAAAAAAAAAAATTATACCGTCACCTGTTATAGCCTCAACAGCAGCAGTTTGAGAGCCCTCATCTATATTTAAACTTGCTGTTGCTTAGTCAGGAACAGGAATGTTTTCTGCCAGCATTTCCAAACAGCAAGATAGATGTGGCAGCTTCCAGTATAACAAACACAGCTCACTGGAGGAATGCTTCTTTGGTATTCACTACTACATAGGTTTGCCAGATAATGCCCATCTTATGCCCCAACTGGAGTTGCCATTTCAGTGACTCTCTCTCAAATCCTGAACAAATTCTAGAGTCTTTAGCCTCCCGGTGGGCCATTTTGGCAACAGCCTATTCATTACTCATAATTGAATTAACAAATATTTATCAGGTACTTACTATGACTTGAGTACCTGCTACTGCTTGAGAAGTAGATTGGTGTAATAGTTAAAAGCACAGACTCAGAAAACCAAATTACCTGGATTGAAGACCCAGATATCTCACTTATTAGCAGTGAAATTTTACGGTAGCACACTTAACCTCTGTATACTTCAGTTTTTCCATTAGAATTGGTTAGTAACGGTTATTGCTAGTATTATTCCCATATTCCTGGTCCTGGAGAAACAATGATGAGCAAATTGTTAAAGCTCTTGCTTAGAGTCTAACAAGAGCGATCAATACAATAATTACACTAATGATTGTATACAGTAATTACAAACAGATATATACAACACACTATATAGGAAAGGAAAGCAAGAAGGGAATCTGAGGGCATAATCACAAAAGAAGTGGTCCTGAACTTGAGCATCAGCCCTGTGTACTACATAATCTATGAGTACTAGCTAGGCAACAGGGCAGAAGAGCATCACAGTGAGAGGGAAATACATTTACTGAGGTTACATGGGTAGAGGCAAGGAGTCGTAGTGTGTCCGGAATCGGTGGGTTCTTGGTCTCGCTGACTTCAAGAATGAAGCCACAGACCCTCGCAGTGAGCATTACAGTTTTTAAAAATGGTGTGTCCGGAGTTTGTTCCTTCAGACGTTCAGATGTGTCTGGAGCTTCTTCCTTCTGGTGGGTTTGTGGTCTCGCTGACAGGAGTGAAGCTGCAGACCTTTGTGGTGAGTATTACAGCTCATAAAGGCGGCATGGACCCAAAGAATGACCAACATCAAGATTTATTGCGAAGAGTGAAAGAACAAAGCTTCCACCGGTGCCAAAGGGTACCCGAGTGGGTAGCCCCCTCTCTGGTTCTGGGCAGCCTGCTTTTATTCCCTTATCTGGCCCCACCCACATCCTGCTGATTGGTCCTTTTTACAGAGAGCTGATTGGTCCATTTTACAGAGAGTGGATGGGTCCGTTTTGACAGAGTGCTGATTGGTGCATTTACAATCCTTGAGCTAGACACAGAGTGCTAGACAGAAAAGTTCTCCAAGTCCCCACTAGGTTAACTAGATACAGAATACTGATTGGTGTATTTAAAAACCTTGAGCTAGACACAGGGTGCTGATTGGTGTATTTACAATCCGTGAGCAAGACACAGAGTACTGATTGGTGTATTTATAAACCCTGAGCTAGACACAGAGTGCTGATTGGTGCGCTAAGGATCCCTTAGCTAGACATAAAGTTTCTCCAAGTCCCCACTAGGCTCAGGAGCTCAGCTGGCTTCACCTAGTGGATCCTGCACAGGGGTTGCAGGGGGAGCTGCCTGCCTGTCCCACGTGTGTGCCCACACTCCTCAGCCCTTGGGTG
The DNA here is from genome assembly GCF_001698545.2 of Rhinopithecus bieti. Classification (NCBI taxonomy): domain Eukaryota; kingdom Metazoa; phylum Chordata; class Mammalia; order Primates; family Cercopithecidae; genus Rhinopithecus; species Rhinopithecus bieti. Next base: position 525,704 of record NW_016828394.1, on the reverse strand, counting down.
GTCGATGAGACTGGGTGCGGGGTGGCGCAACCCTGCAGTGCTGGTTGGGGAGGCTCAGGCCTTGTGGGAGCCCACTGTGGAGGGGTGTGCTTGGACATGGCGGGCTGCAGGTCCCGAGCCCTGCCCCAGGGGGAGGTGGCTGAGGCCCGGTGAGAATACCAGCAAGTGCATGCGGGCTGGCACTGCTGGGGGACCTGGCGCAACCTCCGCAGCTGCTGGTGAGGGTGCTAAGCCCGTCACTGCCCTGGGCCTGTGGGGCCCCCCGGAGCCTGCACCTGCACCCCTGGGAACTCGCAATGGACTGTGAAAACCACTCACAGCCCCGGTTCCTGCCCATGCCTCTCCCTCCACACCTCCAGGCAAGTAGATGGAGCTGGCTCCCACCTGGGCCAGCCCAGAGAGGGGCTCCCACAGTGTAGTGGCAGGCTGAAGGGCTCCTCAAGTGCCACCAGAATGGATGCTGAGGCCGAGGAGGCACTGAGAGTGACGGCTGCTAGCACTTCTGAGTAGTCTAGGGAAGAATGGAGAAGAGCTGTGAAAGGTCTTTCAAGCCATGTTGAAGCTTTTAGTCATTATCAATTTGGGAGTGAGAATTCACTGAAAGATTTGAAACAGGGTCCTCGTGTTGGATTTGTGTCTTAAAGAAGTATTCTGCATGTACCTTAGAAAATGGATTAGCAAGGTATCAGAAAATAGGTATCAGATGGCCCTGCCTAAGCGGCCATTCAACAGTGGAAGCCAAAGATGAAGGCAGCTTGGATTATGATGGTGTGGATAGAGATGGAGATCAATAGTTTAGATCCTTTTTCATATTACCTGGTATCTCCTACCCTTGGAATACCAGCTCTGCCTTTACCCAAGGTAATGGAGTAGTTAATTTTCATAAACCTTCTATTAGACTCTGAAATTCTCAGATCTTCTGTTGGGAGGGAGAGACCGCAAACTGATGTTTAAATGTTCAGAAATTATTTCCTAGATGCATGGAAATTTCTGGTGATGCTGAGGAGCCAAAAGATAAATACAGTACGTGTTCAGGAAGAAAAGAAAGAAGAGAATTGCTGAAATCAATGATAAATTTCATTTTCATAAAATAAAAATAAAAGTGGTCCAAGTTGTTGGCCATGACTTTCCAAGGATCAATGAGTTTTACGGGTGGTGCACAGCCCTTTGGCATCTTCAGTGGAAAAGTTCATCTCCCCGGATGTGGCAAAGACTTTGCTCTTGCACGAAGGCAGACCTTGGCTAACGTTGCACACGCCTGTGTTGACAGTTTTAAGATAGGAAACTTTCAAAGACAGGGGTTTGGAAAATGGGTCTTTGCCAGAGTGGCTGATGCAGGAAGAAAACATTTGGAATTAGATTAGAATCTTCCTGTTTACTACCAGGAAATGGAGACAGAGTAACAACTCTTATGGTAGGAAACACTGAAATGACAACAGCAGGAAAGGTTAATAGCTTAAATCTTGTTGAGCACTATTATATATTAGCTTCTTTACTTACTTCATGCTTATTTAGTCTTCATGACAATGTTTTTTTGAGACAGAGTCTCGCTCTCTTGCCCAGGCTGGAGTGCAGAAGCGCGATCTCAGCTCACTGCAAGCTCCGCCTCCTGAGGTTTGTGCTATTCTCCTGCCTCAGCCTCCCGAGTAGCTGGGACTACAGATGCCTGCCAATATGCCTGGCTATTTTTTTTTTTTTTTTTTTGGTAGAGTCAGGGGTCTCACCGTGTTAGCCAGGATGGTCTCGACTTCCTGACCTCGTGATCTGCCCGCCTCGGCCTCCCAAAGAGCTGGGATTACATGCGTGAGCCACCGTACCTGGCTGATATCCTTATTTTTTAAATGAAGAAACTCAAGCTCAGAAAAATTAAATGACTTATTCAAAGTGACACAACCTGGGACTGTAGAGATACGATTTGAGCCTATTACAATCTGGTGCTCAAACTCTCACCCTCTTTCTACTTTATGAGATCTCTATATTTATGGCGTTGTTTGCCTAGTCTCATCATTGGCTTAAGTGAGTTTCTGTATAAGGACCTCCCCTCTCAGCCCTCTTTCAAAAGTGAAAATAGCTCCCTTTGGGAGTATAAGAAAGGAAAGCAAATAAGATGGGGAAAATCAATGGCTCTACCACTTTTCTGTTAATCCAGCAGCAGAGCTTAGGGCTGAATGACAAAATACTGGAAGAAGAAGGAAAAAATGTTTTATAAAAAAGCAACAGAAACATAATCTATGGGTAATGTGTCATAGCATTGAAATTGGTACCAGGTGCTACTTTATGGAGGTCTGATGGATTTATTAAGGGAAATACTGTGATTAAGATAGAGTTTACCATTCATTTTCTTTCCTTATGGTCTCTACCTTGTGTCCCTCAAATGCCCACTGGCATCCAGCCTTCTTTAATAAACTTCTGGTCATCAAAATCATTAACAGCAGTTTCCTCACTGGGGATATTGGTTGGGTCAGGTAGAGCACCAACATTCTCTGGAAGAAACTAACTGCTTGAATCACAGGCAAATGCTGTAATCCAATCTCTAACAGCTGTAGCAAGAATACATTAGCAAGTTATATTGAAATTCCAGGATGACTAGAATTTAAATATATATACACATAAAAATATACATACACATACACATATTTCAGGCCTTAGGTCTGCACCTCAACCCTGTATTCATTCCTTTGATATTTTTCCTGCTCTATATTAATGGGTAGATCTATCTTCCTCTGCTTCTAGAATTCACATTGATAATTTTAGTCACTTCAATGTCTCATCTGTATTATTATGGATTTAATATTATTTTTAAATCAACATAATTTCTCATACTCAGCTTCATTCTAAACACATGAAAAATGAGACTGGTAGGAGTTACGTTTCTCTGTATATATTATAGTCAATACATAACTGTTATTCCTGTGTACCATCCAAGTTAACCTCCTGTGAGATCAGTATGTAAACTACATTAGAGAAACTTCCTATGTAGTGAAAAGAGACCAACTCTGTCACTTATAGGCCAGTGGCTGCAGTCATGTTCTTCCCACCTCCTAATAAGAGTCTCCCCATCTGCAAAATGAGTTATTACCTGTCACATACAGTTGTTATGAGGATTCAGTGAGACAATTTGTGATAATTAAAATCTGTTTGTTTCCTACTGTCTATCAGACACATACCATGCTCTAATTTTACATGTTTTCCTATTTTATCCTGACAACTGTCTTATAAGCAAAGCACTGCCGTCATGTCCATTTCTGATTATAAGGCTTTGGTGAAGAGATTCCTCTTTCCTCAAGTAGTTGAGTGAGAATTTGACCCCCTTTCTGCTTTATTATGAAGTCCAGGCTTCTGACCTCTTTCTCTGCACCATCAGTGTGTCTAGGACTGGGCTCCGCACCATAATTACATCTCTCAGACTCTCACGCTCAATGAACATGTACTCCTCTCCCATTGTATGAAGTTACCAACTTATGTTGTTCTATCCAAGTTGCTAGATTCTTGGTGGCCAGGGCTGCCTTATTCTTCTCCCTTTAAGGACACTGGTACCATATGGCACAAAGCTGATGCTGAAGAGCTATTTGTAGATGACTTAAATGAGGGCTCTGTGATCACAACTGAGTCTGCCTTGAGAAAGACAATGTTTCAACTCTCTGTAGTGACTCTAGGACAGGTTTGTTGTACACAGAAACCATACAAGCCTGAACAACTCACCAGATGAGAGTCTGAAAGTCAAGTTCCCTTGTTTTTCCTCCTTAGCCAAAGATTTCTGCCTTTATAAAGAAGACTTCTGTAGTCTGTGTGTACCCTTTCAGAGTTAATTAGAAATCCGAGATTCATTTTTCACAGGGAAGTGGAGAAAGATTGCACTTGCCATACTTGGTGTCTAGAGAAGGATGAAAGGTGATACTGAGGTGAGAGAAGGGCATGCCTGGACAAACAAGACTCTGCTTCTTCCATAACTCCATGTAGAATTCTTCCCTATTCTAGCTTCCTTTATTTCCCTGATGTAAATAGTTAATTAGCCTTTTCCGTTTTATGACTAGCTTTAAAGAGCTGATGGAAGCTATTGGCCCTTCCCTCAGGAAAATGTGTGTACACACACACATACACAAACACACATTTGCACACAATTGCAAGAACTAAATGGACCTTCCTGAGAATCTACTGACCTCTCCTCAGGCCCCACCCTCAGGTTAATATTCTCAAGGGTTCTGGAGACTTGGTGGGATATTCTCTCCAGGGAAAAATGACAACCCATTTGGGATGTCTTCTGCGATACTGAAAACAAGTATTTGTTTCTCAGAAACAACTATTCATTTTTAAAAAGTTAAAATAACACTGGAGTTTCTTGCCTCAGACAATATTAATATCCTATCACAGCATTTCAACCAGAAGAGAAGAAAAGATAACAAAAACAGAGATGGCATATCAGTTATGGTAATTAAACACCCAAACCTGACTATTTAAAAGTAACTTTTCCTATGTATGTATTGACAAGCAATATAGAAATAATAATAATGATGAAAGCAAAGACTTAAACAGCTCTTACTAAGGGCTAGATGTTACTCCACATGCTTTAACGAATATGAATGATTATGTTATCTTTTCCTTCATGGAAAGTACAAGAAAGGGAAAAGATTTTATTTTTCTTTCTTTCTTTTTTTTTTTTTTTTT